>NW_012116921.1:1658393-1669375 GCF_000951035.1 Colobus angolensis palliatus
TTTTTTGGAGAGACAAGGTCTTGCTATGTTGCCCAGACTGGTCTCAAACTCCTGGGCTCAAGGCATCCTCCTCCCTTGGCCTCCCAAAGTGCTGGGATTACAGGTATAAACCAATGTGCCCCACCCAACAAGGTATTTTTAAACATGAAGCAAAAAAACTTAAGATATCACAAATATGGAAGGGTAGGAAATGTGAACATACACTTCAGTGGCTGGAATTGAAAGTATCAGTGTACTCACCCTGAATCTAACCACAGGAAAACACTGGAAATTCAAACTGAGGGACACTAAATACCTCACCTAATCTCTTACAAAATGTCAAGAAATTTGAGGCTAGGATGGACATGGTGGCTCAGGCCTGTAATACCAGCTACTTGGGAGGCTAAAGCAGGAGGATCACTTGAGTCTGGGAGGTCAAAGCTACAGTGAGCCAAATTCATGCCACTACACTCCAGCCTGAGTGACAAAGTGAGACCCTGTCTCAAAATATAAATACATAAAGAAATGTGAGGCCAGGTGCTGTGGCTCACGCCTGTAATCTTAACACTTCAGGAGGCCAAGGCAGGAGGATCCCCTGATCTCAGGAGTTGGAGACCAGCCTGGATAATACAGTGACGCTCTGTCTCTACAAAAAAACATAACATTAGCCAGGCATGGTAGCATGCACCTGTGGTCCCAGCTATTAGGGAAGCTGATGTGAAAAGATTGCCTGGGCCTGGGAGGTGGAAGCTGCAGTGAACCATGATCACACCACTGCACTCCAGGCTGGGTAACACAATGAGACCCAGTCTCAAAAAAAAAATTAATTAAAAAAAGAATTTGACTAACTGTTCCAGATTAAAGGAGACTGGAGAGACATAAAATGCAATGTATGATCTTTGATTTTAAAAAGCTCTGAAAGTAATTATTAAGATAATTGACAAAATTTGATTGTGGACTGTAAATTAGATAACATATTAACGTTAAATTTCCTAATTTTGATCATTGTAACTGCAGTTAAGAGAATACCCTAGTTCTCAGAAAGAAAAGTCTGGTGGTATCCTAGATCTAATTCTGCTCTGTGGAACAACTCATTACAGCCCTGCATTACCTGAAAACAACTGTCCCCTTCCCTCCTTCACTCATTCCTATAAAGTCTTCCTTCTCCACAGAAAGCACTCTCAATTCCTTCAAAGGTTTTCATGGGTTACCCTCCTGACATATCTATCTTTTCATTTACTTTTCTTAAAGTGTAGCTTTCAGAAATAAGGCCAACATTGTAAATGTGTCCTAACCAACATGGAATAAATATTATATCCCTTATTACGGACAAAATCCTATTAATGAAGCCTGGTAGTTCTTTTTTTTTTTCTTTTTTAAGCAACTCACCAGTTGGATGTCTGAGACCATATAAACTCAAACTCCTAATAATATACAATCAATAAACCCTATTTATTCTATCTCCAAAATGTCTCAAAAAACAAACAAACAAACAAACATACTATCTACTCTTTCTGTTTTATTGTTATTGCTCCAGCTCAGGCCATCATCATTCTATTTAAACAACTGTAGTAGCCTAAGTAGTAGCCTAATGAGAGAATCTCTCATTCCAATCTACTCTATTTGCCCACAAATATACCTGTCTTCATAAACACTGACCTGAATCTGATTTTTCAGTACCTTAAAGAAAAATCGGGAGGGAAAGAAAGCAGATGACTTTCTCTCCTCTTCAATTCCTAGAAAACTCTTATTCCTCAAAGGCCAATTCAATGATCCATCAGAATTAACTGCTCTCTACTTTGCTCCCATAATGCTTAATAATTCTATCATAAAATCACAATGTATAGTTTGATACATCTATATTCTCTATTCAATTATAGGCTCCTTGAAGGAATAAAGCAATATATTTTTTATTCTCTTAGTACATACAATGCCTTAACATTGATTAATTGAACAAAATTTTAGTCATATAACTTTTTCTATCTGAATTCCATATTTTTTTAATTCCACACTTTTAAGCAGCTCACACTATAGGTTTCTGCCCATAGTTTCAGACAGAACTTACAAGTTGTTTTAGTTATCCTTGCCAGCTAAATTGTTCTGACATTTTATAAGCACAACTGTACATTTATTCAAAACATTAATGAAAATATTAAAATGGACAACAAAAAGTAGCTTTTTAGATACTTCTCTCAAAGTCTGACATTAGTTCCTGCTAACAGTATTTAAGAAAGTTTATTTTACACTATTAATGAAATGTTCTTAATGCTGATGAGCTAAGCCTGTATTTCTCTGCCTCTTTTCCAAGGCATACCTAGGAAAACAATCTCCAAAACTACTGCTTTCCTTTTTAAAAATAAGACTTTATGCTGTTCCTAGTCTTCTGGCATACTTTGTGGAACAACAAATTAACAAAAGCTATCAATACCGCTCAGTTTCTTAATGTCTTTAAAATGATCTAAAACCTGTGCCATCAGCCAGACAGAAAATGGATTCCTGGAATCCAATCAAGTGGTGAAGTAATCTGGGTGAGGTTTACAAAACTTGATCTGGCAATAGAGTTAAAAAGCAATTACAAAAAAATTACAAAAGGTCTTAAACTTCAATTTAGAAGAAACCAACATCAACTTAGAGTTCCACTGTTACTATACCGACAATTTTTACTAACGGTTCATTATGTCCATCTGTGACATAAGAAAAACCAACTAGACAAAGGTAGTTTCCAAGGCCAATGTCAGGCTGATAAACAGCCTGTCAAGAGATGGTAACTGAACTGTGGACATAAAGTATGTCACAGGAATCTCAACTTGCTTAAGACAGCAAAACTGTTCCTGTACGTAAGTGACTGCCGAATCTCCACGATTAATTAGAATATTGAAATTAAGTATATCAAACTCATAATACCAATACTGTGTGGTTTAAAACTATCCTAAATATTTTTTAAGTTCTTATAATGTTGAAGAGAATTTTAACATTATAGATGATGATAGTTTCTAAATTTAAAATAGAAACTGACTTCACACTTATGATTTTAAGTTTAAAAGTGTAAGAATATTTAGCATAGTTAATAAGAATACTGGAATGTTTAAGAAAATTTGTGATTCACTATAAGTCTTCATTTATTAAATTTAAAATTTTAATATTTACCAATTATAACTCAACAAAGCTAGAGAAAATATAAAATTTTAAAGTTTTAAAGTATTTGGGAAGCTGGGTGTGGTGGCTCATACCTGTAATCCCAGCACTTTGGGAGGCCGAGGCAGGCAGATCACCTGACGTCAGAGTTCGAGACCAGCCTGGCCAACATGGCAAAACCCAGTCTCTACTAAGATACAAAAATCAGCTGGGTGTGGTGGCACACGCCTGTAATCTCAGCTACTCGAGAGGCTGAGGCAGGAGAATCACTTGAGCCCAGGAGGCGGAGGTTGCAGTAAACCGAGATTGTACCACTACATTCCAGCCTGAGAGACACAGTAAGACTCCACCTCAAAAACAAATAAAGTATTTGGGAAAATTCTACTTGTTGAAATTTACTCCACAAGGAATAGTGCTTAAAAATAAAACAGTATATCAAATGTATAAATATAGGGAATGTACTTAAGCAGCAGTAGTACTGGTAATAGCTAACATTCACACTGCAATGTTCCTAGGGCTCACAACCTTGTTCCAACACTTTACTGTATAAACTCATGCATTCTGGCATGTTGGCTCATGCCTGTAAACCCAGCACTTCGGAGGCCAAGGCGGACAGATCACTTGAGGTCAGGAGTTTAAGACTAGCCTGTTTACCAACATGGTGAAACCCTGCCTCTACTAATAATATAAAAATTAGCCAGGTGTGGCAGTGCACGCTTGTAATCCCAGCTACTTGGGAAGCTGAGGTGGGAAGATGGCTTAAATCCAGGAGGCAGAGGTTGCAGTGAGCCAAGCTCGTGCCACTGCACTCCAGCCTGGGCGACACAGAGCCAGACTCCATCTCAAAAAATAGTAACAAGAAAAATACTTATATGGACTAAACGTGTGTGTGTCCCCGTTCATGTGTTGAAATCAGTCTCAAAAAAAAACAATAAATAAATTCATTCATTCAGCAAGTATTCACTGACCATCTACCACGAACTAGGCATCATTCCAAGCTCTAATAACTGCAGCAGAAGAAACATAATCCCATCCTTCATGGATCTTATCTTCTTAGAAGAGACAAACAAATATCAGGTATGATCATTACTACTAAGAAAAACCGGGCCGGGTGCGGTGGCTCAAGCCTGTAATCCCAGCACTTTGGGAGGCCGAGACGGGCGGATCACAAGGTCAGGAGATCGAGACCATCCTGGCTAACACGGTGAAACCCCGTCTCTACTAAAATACAAAAAATTAGCCGGGCGTGTTGGAGGGCGCCTGTAGTCCCAGCTACTCGGGAGGCTGAGGCAGGAGAATGGCATAAACCCGGGAGGCAGAGCTTGCAGTGAGCTGAGATCAGGCCACTGCACTCCAGCCTGGGCGACAGAGTGAGACCCCGTATCAAAAAAAAAAAAAAAAAGAAAAACCAGGGAAAGTGAAGGAAGAAGATACTATTTTAGGTAGTATAATGAGGTTCACACCAATGAGCACCGTTCACATTGAAGTCTATGTAAATGATGTCCCTTAAAAACTCCCTCAGGGAAAACCTTTCTAGCTGAGGTAACATTTGAACCAAAGAAAGAAGGGAACAGGCCATGAAAATATTTGAGAAGAGTATTCCAGGAAAAGAAAACAAGTATAGATGCCATTTTACCCAAGGATATTTTAAGGGAGACTTAATCTGTTCAATTATAATTACTAGGCTATGAATCAAAGTCCTCCCTTACTTAGAAAAAGTGTTCTTCTTTTATAGTTAATGTGCTAGTTAATGGAATAAGAAAATATATAAGTTGAACTTGAAGACAAGTTTTTACATTGATGATTTTACTCAATATTTTAGAAAAGCAAACATTGTAAACAGCTCTACAACCAAAAGCAGCCACTGATATCAATAAACTCAAACTGACACTTCATTGTTCTAAGTATTTTACTGGAATTGGAGCTCTAAATTTCCTTAACGAAAGTAGATGCTCTTTATCATGTAACATACCAAGGAATAAAACTTCGTCTTTAAACAGCTTTTTCTTAACCATCTCCCTTCCAGTATGAAAACCATTCTCCTACACATAAAACAGAAGTTGGGCATTTCTCATTATTTATCTCCCTAATCAAAAGGCTTCTTTCTTCCTTATTGATGTCGCTTTGAATTTGGCGGAAACTAGCCCTTTTTATTGCCCTTAAACATTTTTACAACCCTCACCTCATTCCAGCTCTATCTAGCTTATATTCTTATATTCTATCTATTCTTATATTACAGCTCTATCTAGCCTACCCACATTCCTAATTACCTTCCTTTTTTCCTACCCATTTCCTCTTCATACATTACACAGATTGTGAATGGTCTATTAAGTGAAGGAAAGAATGTTTCCTAGCCCTAAACACTACTGTGCACATCACTTTAAATCCTATCAATAAGTCAAATGATTTTTTAAATTAACCTTATATCTTATATACAATTAGTTAAATGGGTATCTTTTTCTTTTTTTTTTTTTTTTTGAGAGTCTCGCTCTGTTGCCCAGACTGGAGTGCAATGCCGTGACTCGGCTCACTGCAACCTCCACCTACTGGGTTCAAGTGATTCTCCTAACTCAGCCTCCAAGTAGCTGGGATTACATGCACCTTCCACCATGCCCGGCTAATTTTTGTATTTTTTTGTAGAGACACAGGGCTTTGCCATGTTGGCCAGGCTGGTCTTGAACTCCTGACCTCAGGGGATCCGCCCACCTCAGCCTCCGAAAGTGCTGGGATTACAGGCATGAGCCGCTACAGCCGGCTAATGGGTATCCTTGATATGTTTTTCTTTTGAAAAAATTTACTTATGAGGAAGTCATATTAATTTCTTTACTCATGTTTTTCTTCCCCAATGGAATTTTTTTTTTTGAAATTTTAATAACAGGTTTCATTTTTAAGAGCCTTCTATCAATATTGATTGCTTAAACTATCTGTGGTCATCACCAGTTTCTTTTCTGAACTTTCTGAAACCTGCTTTTCTGGGAATTGCTATCTAAGATAAACTCCAAGCCAGCATAGAATGATCACTACCTTTCAATTCCCATCATTTCAATTTCTAGCTGGGAGGCATGGAAAAGCATGGGCTTTGGAGTCAGATATTTGTCACTTACTAGCTGTGTGACAAACTTCTCTGAGCCTCTGTTTCCATGTCAATAGGCTTTGGAGTCAGATATTTGTCACTTACTAGCTGTGTGACAAACTTCTCTGAGCCTCTGTTTCCATGTCAATAAACTAACAAATAGCATTTACTGAGCATCTATTTTATATCAAGTACCTTATATACTCTCTATATACGTAGAAAGTATCATATCTATTTATAATAAGGAAAACAAAGCTTAGAAATAAGTAACTTGCTTAAAATTACAGAGCTCATATGATCGCACCACTGCATTCCAGCCTGGGCGACAGAGCAAGACCCTGTCTCAAAAAAAAAAAAAAAAAAAAGTTACAGAGCTCATAAGTGCTAGAGCCAGGATTTAAATCAAAGTCTATCTGATTCCAAGTCCATGTTCTTTTTACTACACCACAAAAAAGTGACTATAAAAACAGTCCATTTGCTCAAAACAGATGTTCAATAACAGTTAATTCTATATCTAAGTGTTCTTCCTTGTTGGTAAGAATCAACTTCATACTAGCAATTCTCTTCAACTTTTAGGAGATTAAACTGCCAAAAAAAACAAGAATTTATCAGAAGCTCTGATCATCTTTATTATTAGTGAATTATTTAATTAATCAAAACCAAAAACTGTATCAAACTATGCCAAACATATTCTTCAGATATTTCTGTGCTACCAAAAAAAAAAGCTTTATGCACAACCATATCCAAAGTCAGCACACTGTGTGATTATTCATCCCCAGAGTTCTTAAAATACATACCTTGTAGACATAAAGCTCTTAAAAGAAAGTGTCATTCTTGAGAGGCATTCAGATGAAGACAACGGAGACACACAGTAGTTTGCCAGAATCCAAATAACCACTACAGACAAGAACTCTGAGGTTGTCAATATCATCATGGAACTATAGATATTAAGTTTCTCTTAATTATCTTCTCTTTCTCTTCTCCCCACTTCTTCATACATTACATAGATTGTGAATGGTCCATTAAGTGAATGAAAGAACATTTCCTAGCCCTAAACACTACTGTTCACATCACTTTAAATCCTGTCAATAAGTTAAACTGATGTAAGCAAACAGAAATTAAGAGCTAGAATAGCATTAAACTTTCTCAGTTTTCTTTTTTTTTTTTTTTTTTTTAAGATGGAGTCTTGCTCTGTTGTCCAGGCTTGAGTGAAGTGGTGCAATCTCAGCTCACTGCAACCTCTGCCCCTCCAGGTGCAAGCGATTCTCCTGCCTCAGCCTCCAGAATAGCTGGGATTATAGGCGCCCACCACCACGCCTGGCTAATGTTTGTATTTTCAGTAGAGATGGGGTTTGCCCATGTTGGCCAGGCTGGTCTTGAACTCCTGACCTCAGGTGATCCACCCACCTCAGCCTCCCAAAGAGCTACTATTACAGGTGTGAGCCACTGCACCCCGGCCTCTCAGTTTCTTAAAAGTTTAAAAAGGTTTATAGATTACAGTTTATAGGTAGCTTTTATTACTAAGAACTTCTAAAATGCACCAGCTGATTTAAAAAAAAGAAAGAAAAAAAACTGTAATAGGCTGAAGGTGGGAATGACTTAAAACAGGTAAAAGAGATCATTTTGGTGTGACAGAAATGTTCTAAAACTGGATTGAGGTAATAGTTGCATGGCACTGTAATTTTACTAAAAAGCACTGAATTGTGCACTTAAAAAGAATATGATTAAGAAATTCCCCCAAAAAACCTATTAATACAATAAATATTGTGACCCCACCCCAAATTACTCCCTTGAAATTAACACCAGTATTTAGGTCTATTATCAGGCAAATCTCCATGTTTTACTTCAATCAAACTCCAAAGCATAATTTTAGTACATGGGAGCCTCCAGATACTGAATTGCATTGTTATCCTCTTTACTAAACCCATACAATTCTAGAACATTAACAGCATGCAAAAAAATTTTTTTTCTTTTTTTTTTGGGACAGTGTCTCGCTCTGTCGCCCAGGCTAAGTGCAACGGCATAATCTCGGTTCACTGCAAGCTCCGCCTCCTGGGTTCAAGTGATTCTCCTGCCTCAACCTCCCCGAATAGCTGGGAGTCCAGCACGTATGGCTAATTTTTTGTTTTAGTAGAGACGGGGTTTCGCCATGTTGGCCAAGTTTGTCTCAAACTCCTGACCTCAGGAGTTCTGATCCTCAGGAGGCTGATCCGCCCACCTCAGCCTCCCAAGTGCTGGGATTACAGGCATTATGAGCGACTGCACCTGGCCGAGCATGCAAATTTTCATCACAAACATTAACCACTTTAAGAGTTGCCTTACTGAAATTACACACAAAAACAAAATCTATTAAGGCAACAGAGTCTGGATGGATAACAACACCCTGATGAACAGACTTCTATGAAAATTATCAGAATCAAACTGGAGTAGTAGTAGTGTTTTGTTTTTTAATAAAACAAAACAAAATGAAACAAAACAAAACCCACCCTGACAAACAGCCAGGGAAGGCCATGAAGGAAGGGCTCTCATGAGGGTAATGCATGATAAAAACTATCACAAAAGACTCTGCAAAAACTACCACCTTATACAAAACATGACAAAAAAAAAACAAGCCAGGTGCATGGTACATACACACCTGTAGTCCCAGCTACCCAAGAAGCAGGAAGATTGCTTGAACCCAGGAGTTCACATCTAGCCTGGGAAGCACAGCAACACTCTGTTTTTTTTTTGTTGTTGTTGTTGTTTTGGGGGGGGTGGTTTTAAACTTCTATGAGGACATCTGCCCAGCAACTGCCGGTCCAACCTCAGAATGGAGGCACTTTACTTATTGACCCTTGCAGCCAAGAATAATTATCTCAAAATAATTAGGAAATCCTCCTCACTTTTCCTTTAAAAACTTTTGTCTTCTTTTACCTCCCTGTATATGCACGTGGTTTACTATAGCAACAATATTCCCACTCCAATGCCCTATTCCCAAATAAACATCATTTTCGTATAGAAAGCCTCTGTTATTTAGGTTGACAAGACCAAAGTATTCAAACCACAGCTGTTTCCACTTCTGATTGTTCTGGTGAATATAAGACTTGAAAAAAAATTCAAATGTCACTGTAAAATGTGATACCAAAAAAATTCATTAGAGTATAATCTATGGCACTGGAACAAGGACGGACATATATGCACACAAATGGTACTGAAGATACATATGAAGATAGCACCTCAAACTCCAAAACTCCACAGTTTGAGTGCTGAGGTTCAAATCCCAAACCCTGCATTTAGCACCTGTGCGACACCAAGCACCATACTAAACCCCTTTGCTTTATTTATAGAATGAGGGTTACAGTAACCCTCTGTATAAGGTTGTAGGGAGTACTAATGATAATGAATAGAGTATCTAGCATGTATCTGGCCCACAGCAAATGTCCAATAAATTTTAGTTATTAGTATTACTTTTGTAATAGTTTTTAAAATCACCTAAAGCAGCTCTTTTCAATCTTCAATATATATACAAACCACCTGGAATCTAGTTACAGTAGTTCCCTCCCCCCATCCACAAGCGATACATTCCCAAGATCCACCCCTCCCCCCCGCTCCCCTTCACCCCTCTCCCGCCCCTGTGGATACCTGAAATTGAGGATAGTACCAAACTGGATATATACTATGTTTTTTCAGTCTGATAACTGAGATGGCTACTAAGTGATTAACCAGTGGGAAGCATACAAAGTATGGACACGCTGGACAAAGGGATGATTCACATCCCAGGCAGGACCAGAGGGACAATAAGAGATTTCATCAGGATACTCAAAAGGGCACACAATTTAAAACACTGTTTATTTCTTGAATTTCCCATTTAATATGTTCAGTCCAAGAAAGCGAAACTGAAGATAAGAGTGCAGGAGAGACTACTGTAAAATGAGATTCTGATATATTCAGAATCTGTTATATGAGAGGTCTGGAGTGCAGTGTGAAATTTGAATTTCTAGTAAATTCCCTGATAGGTGCCAGGGAACTATAAAGTTACAAGGATGGTTGTCAAACTTTAGCACACACCAGAATCCTCTAGTGGTCTAGTTTAAAACACAGATTTCTGGATTCCATCTCCAGTGTCTGAGAAAATCTGCATTTGTAAAATTCCCAAGTGATGCTCTGCTGCTATGCCCAGAACCATATACTGTATTGAGAACTATTGATCAAAGGTTCTCATCTAGGATATGTATCAGAATCACCAATGCAGATACCCTGACTATACCCAAGTAGTGCTACAAAGTGTGGTCTCCTGACCTACTAAATTTGAAATTCTAAGGGCAGAGCCCAGCAATCTATTATTTAAAACAAGTAACTTTCAGGCGATTATGATGAATGATAAATACTGAGAACCACTGCCATGTATCTACAAATAAATCAAAAGATCCTTGGTGACATTCTCCTAAATAAACAAAGAGAAGTAGCTACCTGTGTGCTTGGCTTAGGTCAAACTGGAAAATGCTCTGACTAGTTCACTAGGTAGGAAAGGCATTTATTCAAATTTAGAAGTAACTCTATAACCATTACAAAAGTCAGTTAATCTCTCCCCCATTCTTCAGGAGATAATGTTTCCCTATGGCATGACGATGTTTCCCCCAAGTCAGACATTTAAACTCTCCAAATTAAAAAACAAATGATTTTTTTTTTAGAAATTAGGCTAAAACTTTACAATCATTTAATTTCCACAAAAGCTCAGCAAATAAAAGATGACTGAAGTACAGGACTGCTAAGCATACACATTACTCTTTTTTTTTTTTTTTCTTTGAGACGGAGT
>NW_012116921.1:1670610-1694212 GCF_000951035.1 Colobus angolensis palliatus
CAGCTACTCGGGAGGCTGAGGCAGGAGAATGGCGTAAACCCAGGAGGCGGGGCTTGCAGTGAGCTGAGATCTGGCCATTGCACTCCAGCCTGGGCAGCAGAGCGAGACTCTGTCTCAAAAAAAAAAAAGAAATAACTGAAGATACTACATGGTATCATAAAAATTAGAATGGGAATCACGCTTGAGGAATTCAAAGAATGAAAAGAAAGCTACCAACTCATAAGATAAAAGTCCAAATGGCCATTAGCTGGCCAGGAATCCTGTACTATAGTTTTTAAAACAAAATTTTTAAGTAGGAAAAAACAAAACAAAAGCAACTGAGGTACTGCATAAGCCATCAGTGACAAAAATTTTAAAATATACTGTTTACCCAAATAGCATTAAAACACAAAAGAAGGCTACCACAGAGTCTAAAACAAAGAAGGCTTTTATTTGATGTCCCCTCCTAGGAGTTCTTGAAAACTATGAATGCCATGAGAAAAATGTCTAAGTGTTGAGATCTCCAGGTACAAATCAGGTTGAGTTATAGGATTTCTCAGGTTACTCATATTAGAACAGGATGAAGACACAATAAAACAGTTGAATCTCACAAACATAACACTGAGCAAAAAAGGCCAAACACAAAAACAATACATAGTGTATAAATCCTAGGCTCAAAAGCAAATAATTCTATGATACTAGACATCAAAAGCGGTTTCTCTTGGTGGGGGGGTGGCACCTAGGGACCATTAATGACCGGAATAAACACAGAAGTTTTTGGAGTTCTGACAGTGTTCCTCTTAGTGACGGTTACACCAGTGTGTTCACACTGAAAATCCACTGAGGTGCACATTTATGAGAACTTTCTACGTGTACTAGACTTTAATTGCATTTACCTTTATTTAAAAAGAAGGAAAAAGAGATTTCTCCTTAAGAAAAGACACATTGGCCAGGTACAGTGGCTCACGCCTGTAATCTCAGCACTTTGGGAGGCCGAGGTGGGCGGATCACTTGAGGTCAGGAGTTCAAGACCAGTCTCGCCAACATGGCGAAACCCTATCTCTACGAAAAATACAAAAATGAGCCGGGCATAGTGGTGCATGTCTGTAGTCCCAGCTACTCAGGAGGCTAAGTCAGGAGAATTGCTTGAAATCAGGAGGCAGAGGTTGCAGTGAGCCAAGATCATGCCACTGCACTCTAGCCTGGGCGACAGAGTAAGACTCGGTCTCAAAAAAAACACCATAAAAATCTACATACGGTGAAGAAAGTTCACGTAAGAATTACAGGTTTGGGGTGGGGAGTGGAGAGTTAATATACAGAAGTATTACATCCCCAATAATCTATGGAAATAAAAAAAGTAAATAAAAAAGATAAAAGTATTACAAAGTTCTTCAAGGGCTATCAGTGGATAAATCTCACACACACCCCTTTGCCAGGAGAAATAATCTTGGTAGTTCCCTCTATAATAGAGCCAAGCCACCTAAAAGCATTATTTCGTTTTATTTATGAAACACATCAATCTGCTTTCCAATGGGAAAGTGTGTAACAATGGCAGGATCTATTTTCCTTGAACTTCCGACCAATTAAAAAAAAACTTTAAAAACTAGTAAGGAGGAGGCTGGGCGCGGTGGCTCAAGCCTGTAATCCCAGCACTTTGGGAGGCCGAGACAGGCGGATCACGAGGTCAGGAGATCGAGACCATCCTGGCGAACACTGTGAAACCCCGTCTCTACTAAAAAATACAAAATCTAGCCGGGCGAGGTGGCGGGCGCCTGTAGTCCTAGCTACTCGGGAGGCTGAGGCAGGAGAATGGCGGGAACCCGGGAGGCGGAGCTTGCAGTGAGCTGAGATCCCGCCACTGCACTCCAGCCCCGGCGACTGACTGAGACTCCGTCTCAAAAAAAAAAATAAATAAAATAAAAAACTAGTAAGGAGGGTAAATAGTGCCAGAATATAATTAGCAACTCTATTTCCTGGATCATTTCAGTGACATTTTGAAAAAGCAACTCATCTCTCATGGGGCAGCAGAATTTCAATAGCAAAAAAGGTGTAAGTTAGTTCCAATCCCTTTAAATCTCACCATAACCCAAGATAGAAGGAAATTACATCACATTGAATTGTTCATCTTCAATTCTCTGTAGGTGTTCTTTAAGCACAGGACACACTTTTTTTTTTTTTTCAAATATTTATTGTTTTTTCACACTCAGAGTTACTTAATCTGGCTTTTCTTACTAGCATTATTGTAACCAGAAAAATCTGTGAACAAAAAACATTAAAGCCATTTAATAAAATTAACAGCTTTGCAGCCATCACAATTTCAAAATGTAAACATAAATACCTTTTTTCAATTATTTTGAGATCACAAATTATTTCATAACAGAAAAAAAAAGGCATCATAGTAAACAGTAAGCATTTTCAGTATTAAAAACGCTCTCTTTGACATAGATACCTTCCTAAAGCTTACTTGAATGTCTTGTGTTATTAAATTTCAGTACATGTATCATATTGCTATCTCAACATCTGAAGAAGAAAGTTACTGTGATTCTGTAACCCAAGTGCTACAGCTTTAAATGAAAAATTTTAATATATTAGAGGTATATGATATCAAGTTGTATACTACTGTTTAACACTCTAAGCATACATCCTAAACTTAATTTTAGAAGTTAATTTCTCTAATTCCCCAAAATCTGCCAAAGTAGTTTTTCTCCTTACAGTTTGTTGTTGGGGTTTTTTTGACACAGGGTCTCACTGTGTCACCCAGGCTGGAGTGTAGGGGGGCAATCTGGGCTCACTGTAGCCTCAACCTTTTGGGGTCAAGTGATCCTTCCACCTCATCCTCCCCAGTAGCTGAAAGTACAGGCACAAGCCACCATACCAGGCTAATTTTGTGTATTTTTTGTAGAGACGAGGTCACACTACGTTGCCCAGGCTGGTGTCGAACTCCTGGGCTGAAGCAATCCTCCCACTTCAGTTTCCCAAAGTGTTGGGATTACAGGCATGAGCCACTGTGGCCAGCATAGTACTTTTAAGTAGTTTCATATTTTATCTCTGTTCAAGAAGGGGGAAATTTTCATTGAATGCAACTAAATTATGTGGCATGGAAAAATCTTATTTCAAATTTTGGCTGACAAGAAAAGGAATTATAAAACATTGTTTTGTTAAAAAATAAGCTTTATTATTCTCAACTTACAGTAATCTTAAAAATAAATAAGGAAACAACCACCACAATAAGAAAGCCAAGGCAAAATATATTAAACGTATCATAGAATCATCTAAAAACAATATGAATGTTTTTAAGGATTGGGATAAAAATAAACAATTTAAAATAAAAATGATTAAAATGTAAAAATGAAGCATAACAAAGAAATGAGAAAAATTTAAAAATTAAATAAAGCATTATTTAAACGAGTTGAGAAAATTACCAATGTGGAGGAAAATATTTAAATTCTCATTTCACACCAATGCCAGATGAGGTAAAAACTTAAATTTATTTAAATCTAACTTAGAAAAACTAAACAAACAGAATTAAACCAATATTGTTTATTACAGTTCTAAAAAGGGAGGAATTTCATAAAATCAGTAGAACAAAATTTTATCAAGATGTTTGGGCTGGGCACGGTGGCTTACCCCTGTAATCCCAGCACTTTGGCAGACCGAGGCAGCAGATCACCTCAGGTTCCAGACCAGCCTGACCAACAAGGCGAAACCCCATCTCTACAAAAATACAAAAATTAGCTGGGCATGGTAGTATGCATCTGTAGTCCCAGCTACTCAGGAGGCTGAGGCAGGAGAATCACTTGAACCTGGGGGATAGAGGCTGCAGTGAGCCGAGATGGTGCCACTGCACTGCAGCCTGTGCAACAGAGCAAGACGCCATCTCAAAACAAACAAACAAAAAGATGTTTGACTGCAATAATGTGAAAATCTATTTATCTTCAAAGATCACAAGATAAATACATCTATAAACATGCTTCACCTCAGTAATTAAAGAACTAAAGCACAATATGTCATACATCCCCATTAAACCTTTATAAAAAATGTTAAGTGTTGATGAGTAAAGGGTAACAACCACTCGAAAGAGAATGCAAATTTATCCCTTTTCATTAATATTGTGCAGTATGTTTTAAGAGCCTTTAACATGTACCTAAAAAATCAGTTCTGGCAATACACGAGAGAGATAATACTATATACAAGAAACGTGTATAAACATGTTCTTCGCATGGGGGGTAACATATGTTCACTGCACAGAATATTTTACAATCATTTATAATGATAGTTATTAAGATGCATTGTGAGAATGGGAAAGTGTTACCTAACAGTAGGTTAAAAAGCAGGACATCAAACTAAATGCTTTTACCCACAAACATGTAAAAAATATACATTAAAATAATGGAAGCAACATATCAAAATTCTAATAATAATTCTATTAATTCCCAAGATCTAATTCCTCAAGCCAGCTTTCAAAATCATTAAAATACATACACACACCTTATACACAAGTCAAAGACTATCTACTTTACCACTAATGCAAGCATAAGGTTTAAATTAACATACTAAATTAGACAGAGAAGGCCAGCAATGCAACGAAGAAAACTCACTACAAAAACCTGGCACCTTAGGACACTTAGGCTAATAGACTCAATACCAGGATTCAAAACTATACAACTGAATCATATGCATAGGTCATTTACTAATTCTAATTATCTGCTTTACTATTTTCTTCATTAGCAAATGTGCTAATCTTTAGGCAACTGGTTGTTCATTACTGATATCAAATATTAAATATAACAGAGTCTTGTTTGGGAGTTTCCTTGAAATATTAAGTAGAAAGATAAATAGGTTAAAATAATAAAATAAAACAAAGGAAGTTCCACACACAATAGTACCATTTTTATTTGGTATCATCTGATAAGGAGAGATCTACAAGTAAATTTTCCAGAAAACTGAAACGTAACATTTAATTAACAGAGTTTTGAAAATGTTTACTTTTATAGCAATCTCAAAAGACACCAATTTCTTACTTCCTTAAACATAATACACAGAATAAAGGTTTATTATGAAAGTCATCATTGTCACGCATCAACTTACTAGGATGCTCTAATCAACTTACTAGGATGCTCTATGATACTGTCATTCCTTCAGAAGTGAATGACTATAGGAGTGTATGTCTTTATGTAATGGCCTTAAAACACTATTCTACCATAGTTCCACCTACTTTTTAATAGTTCTTCCTTTTCCCCTGAAGATGTTATTTCAGCTGCCAATGTCCCTAACTCCAATGGCCAACACTGAAGATTTTTATCTGTGGACTACTTCCAATTAGTTGTTTCCTAATAAAGGCTAATGGCTTATTATACTTGGTTGGAGTCATTTTGAAGGCTTACAGATTTTTTCATGTCCAGGATTTCTGCTATGTTTCAAATGGCTGAGGTCATTAGCAATAAATGTCAGTTGAATCACTGACTCTATCTTACAAATATACCGGAGTTCCAAAAACAACAGTAATAATAATACCTGAATAGTTTGATTAATCACAAAGTGATAGCCTCCTCAGGGCAAGTTACTCACTCACTCCTCTCTAATAAGACAAAAATTACCTACATAAATGAGAAAGATCAGCTGAAAAGAAAAACAGAAAAAGTGAAAAGCAAAGGGTCAAACAAAATAATCAAGTCAAGACTTTGGACTTTGGGAAATATTTACTGAGAGTGGTTTTCAGAGTACAATTATAGTAGTTATCAGAGCATTAACAACAGAAATTTGCACCAGAGTATACACCAAATCTCTAGTAAATACTACTATAGAAATGAAACTCTTCTAGCAACTATTCCTTGTAGGCAACTCCAAACTGAATTTTCATATGAAATTTAGGTGTTTTTATTTTATTTTTGACCCATGGTCCCACTCTGTTGCCCAGGGTGGAGTGCAATGGTGCAATCACAGTTCACTGCAGTCTCAACCTTCTGGGCTCAAGCGATCCTCCGATCTCAGCCTCCCAAGTAGCTGGTACTACAGGCATGCACTACCGCGCCCAGTTTTGTTTTTGTTTTGGTAGAAACGTGGTCTGACTATGTTGTTGCTGGTCTCAAGCAATCCTCCCACCTCAGCCTCCCAAAGTGCTGGTATTACAGGCGTGAGCCACCCAGCCAGCTTAAGGTAACTTAAAGTTACAGGTTTGTGGAAACTGGCATGGTGTCAGACCTTAAGGAAAAAATTCAAGTGAGAACAAATCAGTATTATCATATTATCACTGTTACTAATTTCCTCTGATCACTGAAGTTCATTAGCTCTCATCATTTATATGACTGTAATAATTGAGAAAAGTGAAAATTAAATTTCTTGGTTATTTAAATTTTACTCAAGCAAAAACAAACCATGTAAAAACACATTTTTCCTCTTCCTTGGATTTTTCTCAGTATATTTCTACCAAGTACAAATAATTTCGTGTCTGTAAAAGACTGGTAATTCCCAAGACCCACCACTGAAAAGTTTATAAAACAAAAGTCCTAAGAATAAGGAACATATATTATTTCATAGATCAGATGTACGTTGACTATTAAAGGTCGAGTTACCAAGCTAAATTTATGCAGACACCTTTGCAAAGGCCATTGTAGAACTGTGACCTTCAAACTCATTGTCACTTTCACAATTTTCTACTTCTAAAAATAATAATAAAATGTACTTAACAAATGTTATTTAACAGAATAGCTTTATCCAAAGTAAAGAATTCACAAGGTTTCAATTAAATATCACCTTAAGCTGCTGATTTTATGACAGGAAATATCTAGCAATTCTGTGAATGGACCCAGAACTGTCTTAAAAAAATAGGAGGAGAAAGTTGCCTCAAATAATGACTCGGCTGTCCTCCAACTATTACGAGCCTAACTATTCTTGGACCATGGCTCTCGACTCACTGTCAACCTTCTACATTCCTCTTTTCTCCCCAACTTGTCCAATTCCATTTCAACATCAACCTCTACACTCCCAACATCCCCTTTTCCTCTTTCCAACATCATATCTCTCAACGCTCACTTCTATTCCTCAACATTTCTACTTGCACTGTTACAACAAAAAACCACATTGCCCAAAGAGTGGACACTTTTCTTGTGTGACTGGTCTGATAAATATTATTACTGGTAGGTTTAAGGGGGAAATTACAAAAACAACACTTACAAAATGATAGCCACTTAGCAACTTCAAGTATATATACCTTTGTTTGTATGAACTACTGATATGTCAACCACTCTCCAATTGAGATCACTAAATTGCAGGGTCAGAACTACCATTTTAATCATACTGATAAACTTTTAAAACGTCTGAAAAACTCCTATATAGTTAGGTTACAGTTTAGAATATATAATATATAAAGTTAAATATGTAACAAACATTAAACATAAAAATATAAAACTCAAGTGATAAAACATTAATTTATTTAAATAGTTTTACATGTACTTTCTGTGCAAAGCTACCAAGCACAATAAATCAACTGTACTGCAAAAATAAGTCATTTGTGATATTTCCACAAGGTTATACTACCAAAAAAATCAGTACAAACAAAAAAATCTGCTTTTTATCTAAGTATGCATACATGAGTCTTGACAAACAAGCACATACCACTAAACAAAAATTTTATTTGGCTAAAAAATGTTTACTGATTGCCAATGTTGTGTTGATACACCATTAAAACAACACTTTCTCCCCTTCATTTAAGAAACAAAAACTAAACTAAAACATGGAAATATCTGGAATGATACAGAGCAACCACAAAGGCTGGTTACAGAGATTTAAGACTCAGGAATGGAACTTTGTGGTACCTTGAAATAAGTACTGTGTTACTCTATACTATATACTTCTGTATGACATGCAGGAAAAAAAAAAAACTTCTGCAGTTTTAAAAAACAAACTATGAATGAATTAACTAGTCATTTGATTCGTTTTGTAATTAACTCCCCACTCCCTATTTAGTTCTGCAACTACTTAAAATAAAAATCCAAACACTACTTAAGAATACGAAAAAACAAAGGTATATTGTAAATTGATTTCTGAGACATTAGGGAATTGGAGAGAAATATTAAATTGATTTCAAACTTATTTAAGAAAAATAAAGCTCAAACTCTGATACCAAAGTTTGAGTTTGCTCTTTACTAAAAAGTCGACCTGAGGCCTGGCGCGGTGGCTCACGCCTGTACAGTGCTGTAATCCCAGCACTTTGGGAGGCTGAGGGAGGTGGATCACTTGGGGTCAGGAGTTTGAGACTAGCCTGCCAACACGGTGAAACCCCGTCTCTACTAAAAATACAAAAATTAGCCGGGCGTGGTGAAGCGCGACTGTAAACCCAGCTACTCGCTACTCGAGAGGCTGAGGCAGGAGAATCGCTTGAACCCGGGAGGCGGAGGTTGCAATGAGCCGAGATCGCCCCACTGCACTTCAGCCTAGGCAACAAGAGCGAGACTCCGTCTCAAAAAAATAAAAATTCACATGAAACAGTCTGTTACCCTAAATATGTAACGTAACCATCCCTAAACATCAAAGATGGCAACGTCAGTAACACAGTGGTAATTAAAACCCTACCGATAACTGAGTTAATAGGCACGTACAAAATGATTGAAAGCAGGATTTTCTTCTGACCTTAGGTGCTATCAGAGACATAATGGGCCCTCCAAATACTGCCAAAAGTTACTGAAAATACGAAGTCAGGGTGATGAGCAAATGACACCCAGAGAAAAGAGATGGAGTTCTGTTTCAGGAGACTGGAGACAGGTACTGCAGCAGAAAACGCGACAAAATAGTTAACAGGTCTGGAATACTTTAGAAAATGGCAACAAGGGAAAAACTGACAACAACGTTTTAAAGTAAGAGGAACGGTATCCAATGGAATCATCAGGTCTGCACGAGCAGGGCTCCGGACTTCCAGTGAGTGGGACAGGGTGGAACTATCACTGCGTGGGGAGAAGGACCCGGCTGAGGGGTGCATATGCTTTTGCAGGTGGCGGAGCGCCCGCAGGGGGATGGGGAGGGCAGCGTTGCCTCAATGGGGTTACTGTATTCCCTTCAAGACTATAGGAAGCTGATACAGCACGTATCCCGGCACCAAGAGGCACTCGCCCTGGGCCCCTCCCTAACGACTTGCCTTGTAGAAAGAGTTGCGGGTCCCAGGTCCCCGGAACCCAAGGCTCCGCCATCCAGGACAACTGCTCTGCCAACGAGGTCCCGCGAGAATCGAGAGACCTCGCGATACAAACACACTAGCATCTCGCGAGCTTCCTCTAACATGGCGGTACAGAAAAAAATCAGTATTTCGGAACTTAAAAAGCACTTCACTAACAGAGTAGTGAACATTTAAAACACTGTGTACGAAGTCTTTTCCGCTTCATATGTCTCCTCCTTTCCCCTTGTACAGAAGAAAAGCGGCAATCTTAAAAACTTCCGATTACCACGGTTATACTACACAAACACAGCGCAACGCGCTGCCTCAGCCGGCCTCCCTGTCACGTGGAAACAGATTTTCGGCGTGCCCATCACGTGGGCTGCCACTGAGCGAGCGCGCGCCCGACGCCCTCCCAGGAGCCCTCCCCGCCCCCCTTTCGCCCGCGCACACGTGCGCGCGCACCCCCGCCCCACGTGGGGGCTTCGCCGTCACAGCCGTCGCAGTCGTCGCCTCCAGCCCACCCCCTCCCAGTACTTGGCTCCAAATCCGGGTCCCAAGCCGATCGTTTGCCATCCCCATTCCCTCCCCCTTCATTCTCCCTCCCCCATGTCTGGCCCTCACCACGTGCCCCGAGCTCCTGCTCACCTTTCACGCGGGGTCGGACGCCACGGGCCACTTGGGGAGGCGCCGCCGCCTTGGCCGCTCTCCGCCCCCGCCACGGCACTTGCTCGGGTGGCCACCGCTGCAGGAAGCTCGATAGCGGCGCCGCGGCGCTTCCAGGTGGGTCCCCGCCTCCAGCTCCTGCCACTTCCCGCAGCACCAGCGGCTCCTTCCGGTCCCCTCCTTTCTCCTCCTCGTTGGGACGGGCGGGCGGCGGCGGCGGCGGCGACTGCGACTGCTGCTGCTGTTGCTGCTGCTGCTGCTGCTGCAGGCGCGCTCACTACACCGCCTGCTGGTAACCGCGGCCCGTGCAGCGCCCGCGGGTCGGGGGCTGCCGAGGCCCTTCCCGGCCCATCCCTGCCCCTGGGCGAAGGTTGGTCTTCCGAGAGTGGGTTGCAGTCCATCCCTTGCAATTGTCCAACCTGGCCCTAGCAGAGGAAAAGCGTCCTCGTAGCTCCGCCGTTGGAAATCGGCTTCATCCTACCCTTTGTGGCTTCCTGAGAGATTTGTAAACCCCACCTCCCTTAGCACTGTGGTCCCAAGCCAGGAGAACATCCATATGTGTATTTATGATGATGCTTCTGCCTCTCCTCGTTCACCTCTGGCTTTCTAGCTGGTACCACACCACGCAAACTCGAACCACTTCGGGCCTTTGCGCTTGCTGATTTCTCCGGCAGAACATTTCCTCCAGATTTTTTTTAACTCGTCGATGTTCGATGCATATTTCAGATCCCTTCTCAGAGGGCTGCCCAGACCACTGTATCCAAAAAAGTACACCTGCACCATTGCTGTAACTCTTTACCTGCTTTTATTTCTTCATAACAGTTACAACTTCCAGACCTTATTTATGTGTCAGTATCCTCACCACCAAGAATGTAAGATTTTTAAAAGCAGGGAGTTAGTAAACTATTTTGCTCATTACTGTATCCCCAGAATTGTGCCTGGCACAAAGCAGTGCTCAGTAATATCAAAACAGATCTACCAACTATATTGAGCATGTAGGAAAATGAAGCCCAACACACATTAATGAAGATAAACAACATCATTTATGAGCTGTGGAAAACCAGCTAAACCTCCTTCCCTGGCTATAAAGATTATGTTCCAAAAATATAAAATCCAGTGGTAGAAGCCATTAACCGGCGCTCTTCTTTGACAGTTGTCCAGTACTGCTTCATTACTTTTGTTTTCCTTTGGAACATTATTTTTTTTTAAGGCAAGTGAATACATGTTGTGCCTTCTTTTATGTTGCTAAGAAAAGTTATTAAATGGTTTAAATGGTGTTTTGTATTTTAGCTTTGAGTTCAATTCAAAGTAACATCTACTTCAAGAAAAATGGTTACATGTTTTTATATTAATTAACACATCAAGTATTTATTGAACATACCAGTGTTTCTGGGTGGCAGTATGTCAAAAAAAAAAGGGGGGGGTGGGCACGGTGGCTCACGCCTGTAATCCCACCACTTTGGGAGGCCGAGATGGGCAGATCACCTGAGGTGTCAGGAGTTAAAGACTAGTCTGGCCAACATGGTGAAACTTCATCTCTATTAAAAATAGAAAAATTGGCCAGGTGTGGTGGCACACACCTGTTATCCCATGTAATCCCAGCTACTTGGGAAGCTGAAGCAGGAGAATCGCTCGAACCCAGGAGGTGAAGGTTGCAGTGAGCCGAGATTGCACCACTGCACTCCAGCCTGGGCAACGGAGCAAGACTCTGTCTCAAAAATAAAAAAGGAAAGATAAAACATACTAGTGCCCTATACTAAGACTTACAAAAGTAAGCACGTTTCCCTAACTTGCTCTTTCTACTTATAGAGCCAAATTCTATTATAAGAGCCATACTTAGCATGCTTTTGATTCCTATGTGCCAAGCCAAATGCTGTGTACTTTTCTATATTACCCTATTTTGGGTTTCTGACAATCCTATGAGATATATACTATTTGTGGTAGGCCTTGAGATGCACTTTTCAGACCCCACTTCAGGAATAAAGAACTGAGCTGCTGCCACCAAGAGTCATACCCATAGCAAGCCATCGGTTGTCAGCCCCTTTCAGGCACGCCAGTGTCACAGTGTCATAATGTTCTCAGGCCACATCCAGCGACTGATCAATGCAGGGATAAAAGGCCCAGCCCTCTCACCTCCATTTGGTACAATTCTGATGGATTTTCTCATCTCCTGCAGAACAACTTGCAGGATCAGCTAAGGCATTCCATTGAGACTTCATTGAAGCCTAGCTGCTTCTGCCCAATTCAGCTTTTCTTCCCTCCCACAAGTGATGATTCCAAAAGCATTCCCTAATAAATCTCCTGCACACTAGTCATGTAAGAGTGCGCTTCCTGGGAACCCAGCCTGTAACACTATTTGTATTCTTCTATTGATAAAACAAGTAACTTGTCCATTTGAACTGCAGAAGGTTCTATATAGATACATAAATAAAGTATTATGGGAGCGCAGGAGGGCTTCTGGGAAAGGCTTCTTACAAGGATTGGCATTTAAGTTACAGGATGACTTTGCTAAGAAGAGAAAAAAGATAATTCTCCGCTAAGGGAACTGCATGAATGAGTATGTGAGTGGGAAAGGACTACAAGTAACCCCAAATGGCTGGACTGTAGGTCTTTGGGGAATCCCTACAGGATAAGGAGAAAGCACTTCATGGATGGTAAAGAGGGTAGCCAAGAAAAAACTTCAGGCCTGAGAATAACTCTTAGCCAAGTGGAAAGGGATAGGAGCCCCTGAGATCCTCAATTAAGAGTGGGAAAGGGAGGCCGAGACGGGCGGATCACGAGGTCAGGAGATCGAGACCATCCTGGCTAACACAGTGAAACCCCGTCTCTACTAAAAAAATGCAAAAAACTAGCCGGGCGAGGTGGCGGGTGCCTGTAGTCCCAGCTACTTGGGAGGCTGAGGTAGGAGAATGGCATAAACCCGGGAGGCAGAGCTTGCAGTGAGCTGAGATCCGGCCACTGCACTCCAGCCTGGGTGACAGAGCGAGACTCCGTCTCAACAAAAAAAAAAAAGAGTGGGAAAGGGGAGCTTCATTGCTCCTGGAAAAGGGAACCACTGCCAACCTTGCTGGCAAATACCAGTTCCTAATTACGACATATGTATTCCTACATGGCCTTTGTTATTTTGCTATTTTCTTTTTTTTTCTTTTGGAGACAGGATCTTGCTCTGTTGCCCAAGCTGGTGTGTACTGGCACAGTCTAGGCTCACTGCAGCCACCCATGCCCCTTGTAGTTGAGACACGCACCTCCGTGCCCAGTTAATTTTTGTATTTTTTATAGAGATGGGGTTTTGCCATGTTGTCCAGGCTGGTCTCAAAACTCCTGGCCTCAAGCTATCCACCCACCTCGGCCTCCCAAAGTACTGGGATTACAGGCCTGAGCCACTATGCCTGGCCCCCTGTGTTATTTTCATCTAGGATCACAGAATATTGAAGGTGGAAGATACATTAACATCAACTAATTCAGCAGTTTGTACAATCTTTTCTGAAGCACTGGAAATTTCTTGTATACTCATATTCTTATGCCAGGATCCAATATTTGAGCCAAATTAAAGAGGACCTGGGAGTAGGCAACCAGCTGACATTTTCCTCCATCCCTTACCACAGCAGGTAAGATGCCACCTCAGAACATACTTTGAAAATCATTGATGTAGTTCTTTCTTTCAACAAATATGCCAGGTGCCATACAAGGTGCTAGAGATACAGTGGTGAACAAAGCAAGCACAGTTTCTACTCGGACAGAGGCCACAGTCTAGGGAGGGAGGCTGACATTTAAAATATAATCACATAAATTGAAACTGATTAGTACCATTCATGAGAAGTGCAGGTCATACGTCTGGGAAGTGAGGAGCGCCTCTGCCCGGCCCACCCCATCGTCTGGGGAGTGAGGAACCCTCTGGCTGGCCCCCACCCCATCTGGAAAGTGAGGAGCGCCTCTGCCCGGCCGTCCCCTGCCCCCCATACACACAACCTATCTAGGAAGTGAGGAGCGCCTCTGCCAGCCGCTGTGCAACCCTCCAAGGGTGAAGTGACAGCCTTGTGTGTGAACTTTCTGCCCTCCCCAAGTTTGCATTGTCGACATTAAAGTTTACTTGTTAATTAAGTTTTAAATTGGAAATTTATAAAAAAAAAAAGTGCAGGTCACTATATGTCCATCTGCCCAAAAGTACATACATGTTCTAAAGTACTTCTGAGGAAGCAACATCCAATCTGAGATGAAGTATGCATTCACTACTTCTAAAGTGTGAATGCATTTAGGAGTTGGGCAAAGGTGGGAAAAACACTCCAGAGAAAGAAAAGTTGATGCAAAGCCCCCTACATGGGATGGAAGTTATTATTTATTTACTGTTACTACTTACTATTGCCTGAAAGAAACCACTGTTTTTTTCCCCCGTATATAAAATCCGATATGAAGTCATATATCCTAATTCACTGGATCATGAGCTTTTTTTCTATGTCATTAAATATTCTTCAAAAACCCCAAGAAATGGGCCAAGCATGGTGGCTCACACCTGTAATCCCAGCACTTTGGGAGGGCAATGTGGGAGAATCACTTGAAGTCAGGAGTTCAGGCCTAGTCTGGGCAACATAGCAACATCCCATCTCTACAAAAAATATTTTAAAATTAGCCAGGCATGGTGGTACACACCTGTACTCCCAGCTACTCTGGAGGCTAAGGCAGAAGGATCACCTGAGAGCCAAGGAGTTCGAGGCTGCAGTGAGCTATGATCATGCCATTGTAGCCCAGCCTGGGCAACACAGTGGGACCCCATCTCTAAAAAATAAAAATAAATCCTGATAAATGATCGCATAATTTATTTAACCACTCTTCTATTTGAGGACACTATCATGGCATTATGATTGGTTTAATGAGTGCCCTCATGTCCAAACACAGTATATGTCCAGATCTTTTGGGGGCTGAATCTCTAAGATTTGGGTAGTTGAATTAGTGGGAAGTGAAAGGAGAGTCTAGGATTCCTGGCTTGGGTGACCAGGGAGATGGAAGTGTTATTGATGACCACAGAAAATACTAAAGTAGGAGCAAGTTTAGATGGGGGAATGATGTGTTTCATTAGGGTATACTGAGTTTCAGGCAACCCCAGTACATCTAAATGAAGCACCCAAGAGTCAGTTAGATACATGTCGAGGATGCTGGCTTCAGGTCTGAGCTGGAAGTACAGGTTTGTGAGTCTTTAGCTTAGAAATAGTAACTGGAACCTGAGGTTTAGATTTGGTTACCCAGGGAGAGCACAGAGTGAGAAAAACAAAACCAAAAACAAAACCCTGAGAAGCACTGACATTGTTGAGGGCAAGGAAGAAAGTAAAAACCACAGAGGAGAAATGAGGGACCAGAACTGTAAAGGAAAATTGAACAGTAGTAACCAAAAGCCAGTGAGGAAGAAATTTGAAAATGGAGTCCTAAATGTGAACTTATTAGACAAATTTACCAGGAACCTATTTTGTCTCATACATTATGTTAAACACAAGGTGGGGAACAAGACAAAACCTTTTGGTGCCTACTGTCTGGTGGGGAAGACATTGTTATACATCACCAAAAAGGCCAATATATTTAGCATATTTTTAACAATTATACCTTGCTTGTTTCTAAAAATACATGTAGCTTACCCAAAAAAATCAGTATAATGGGTAAAACAGAATTCAAAATAATTAAAATGAGAAATTTAGGGCAAAAAGAAAGTAGAAACAAAAATGATGCACAAAAATACATGCTTGGTTGGATGCAGGGGCTCACACGTCTGCAGTCCCAGGACTTTGGGAGGCCAAGCTAGACGGACTGCTTGAGCACAGAGTTCAAGGCCAACCTGGGCAACATAGTGAGACCCCACTCTACAAAAAATAAAAATAAATTAGCCAGGTGTGGTGACGCATGCCTGTGGTCCCAGCCTGTGGTCCCAGCTGAGCCTGAGGTAGAAGGATTGCTTGGGCATGGGAGGTTAAGGCTGTAGTGAGCCATGCCCATGCAACTCCAGCCTAGGCAACACTGCACAACTGTCTCAAAATAAATAATTTTTTTAAAAAATACATGCTCTAACGTCCTGAAAACTTCCTTTAAGCTTTGTAGCAGATGTTGTAACAAGGAAAAACAAAATCAGTTATACCAGGTTTAGTATACCTAGGGTAACAAATATTTTGCCCAAAGGAGGCATTACTACTCCAGGACTAAGACTAAAGATGAATTTCTCTGAGTTTCTCACAATGACAACATCATATGAAGAGTATCCTTAACAGCATCTTTCTAGTAAATCCAACAGTTAATTTTATGGGACTCCTTATTACAACATCTCTCAATCTAGGCTGAAAGCAATTCTGTGGGCTTGGAAGAGGTAAACAGTACATCCTAGGTAGGAAACTCTTACAGTCTGACTGTGTGTGTTTCAAATTAGCACGACTTCCACCCTAAAAACAAGCATTTCTGCATAAATTTCCTAACAAGGTTGTTCTCCTATATTACTGGTTATCATACTCAAGAAACTCAACATTGATATACTATTACCAAATATCTAATACATAGTCTATATTCAAATTTCCCAATCTGTTCCAGTATGGTTCCTTAGAGACTATCTCTTCCAATCCAGGGCCCAACCTAGGATCACACATTGCATTTAGTAGTCATGTTCTCTTAATCTTCATCTAGCCTTTTTCTATCATAACACTAATTTTTTAGAATTCAGGCAAGCTGTGTTTATAAAGTATGCCTTTAAAAAAATTATCCTGGCTGGGGGCAGTGGTTCACGCCTGTAATCCCAGCACTTTGGGAGGCCAAGGTGGACAGATCACCTGAGGTCAGGAGTTTGAGACCAGCCTCGCCAACATGGGGAAACCCCATCTGTACTAACAATAGAAAGAAAAAATTAGCTGGGCATGGTGGCAGGCGACTGTAATCCCAGCTACTCGGGAGGCCGAGGCAGGAGAATCGCTTGAACCTGGGAGGTGGAGGTTGCAGTGAGCCGAGATTGTGCCATTGCACTCCAACCTGGGCAACAAGAGCAAAACTTCATCTCAAAAAAAAAAAAAAAAGTTATCCCAAGGGCTGGGCACGGTGGCTCACGCCTGTGAGCCCAGCACTTTGGGAGACAGAGGCAGGTGGATCACTTGGAGGTCAGGAGTTTGAGATCAGTCTGACCAACATGGTCAAACCCAGTTCCTACAAAAATACAAAAATTAGCTAGGTGGGGTGGCGTGCACCTATAGTCCCAGCTACTCAGGAGGCAGAGGCAGGAGAATCACTTGAACTGAGCGCCAAGATCACATCACTGCACTCCAGCCTGGACAACAGAGTGAGACTCTGTCTCAAAAAAAAAAAAAAAAAAAATTATCTTGAGTAAACAGACAACCCATAGAGTGGGAGAAAATATTCACAAACTACGTATCTGACAAAGGACTAATATCCAGGATCTACAAGGAACTCAAACAAATCAGCATGAAAAAAAAAAATCCCATCAATAAGTGGGCAAAGGACATGAAGAGACAATTCTCAAAAGAAGATATACAAACAGCTAACAAACATGAAAAAATGCTCATCACTAATTAGCAGGGAAATGCAAATTAAAACTGTAATGACATACCACCTTACTCCTGCAAGAATAGCCATAATTAAAAAGTCAAAAAATAATAGATGTTGGCATGGATGTGGTGAAAAGGGAACACTTTTACACTGCTGGTGGAAATGTAAACTAGTACAACTACTATGGAAAACAGTATGGAGAGTCCTTAAAGAACTAAAAGTAGAACTACCATTCAATCCAGCAATCCCACTACTGGGTATCCACCCAAAGGAAAAGAAGTCATATGAAAAAGACACATGCACATGCATCTTTATAGCAGCACAATTCACAGGTGCAAAGATATGGAACCAACCTAAGTACCTGTCAACCAACAAATGGATAAGGAAAATGTGGTATATGGGCACAGAGGCTCACACCTATAATCCCAGCACTTTGGGAGGCCAAGGCGGGCGGATCACCTGAGGTCAGGAGTTCAAGACCAGCCTGGCCAATATGGTGAAGCCCTGACTCTACTAAAAATACAGAAATTAGCTGGGCGTGGTGGCAGGCACCTGTAATCCCAGCTACTCAGGAGGCTGAAGTAGAATTGTTCGAACCCAGGAGGTGGAGGTTGCAGTGAGCCAAGATTGCACCATTGCATCTCAGCCTGGGCAACAAGAGTGAAACTCTGTCTCAAGGTAAAAAAAAAAAAAAGGGAAAATGTGGTATATATATACACCATGGAATACTGCTCAGCCATAAAAAGGAATGAAATAATGTCTTTTGCGGCAACTTGGATGGAACTGGTATTCTAAGTAACTCAGGAATGGAAAACCAAATGTCATATGTTCTCACAAGTGGAAGTTAAGCTATGAGGATGCGATGGCATACGAGTGATATAATGGACTTTGGGAACTGGGATTTAAGTTCGGGAGGGGCTGAGGCATAAAAGACTACATATTAGGTAAAATGTACACTGCTCGGGTGACTAGTGCACCAAAATCTCAGAAATCACCACTAAAGAATTTATCCATGGTAACCAAAACCACCTGTACCCCTAAAACTATTTAAATTTAAAAAGTTATCTTGCTTCTCTTCTTAGATCCAGATTAAATATTTTTGACAGGACTCTTACATAACTAATGTTGCATCCTTAGAAATCACACATTTTGGGCCTAGCATGTGGTGGCTCACGCCTGTAATCCCAGCACTTTGGGAGGCTGAGGCAGGCGGATCACTTGAGGTCAGGAGTTTGAGACCAGCCTAACCAATATGGTGAAACCCCGTCTCTGCTAAAAATACAAAAATTTAGTCAGGCATGGTGGCGTGCGCCTGTAGTCCCAGCTACTCAGGAGGCTGAGGCAGGAGAATCACCTGAACCTGAGGGGCAGAGGTTGAAGTGCACACCACTGCACTTCAGCCTGTGCGACAGAGACTCCATCTCAAAAAAAATTACACATTTTGAAAAGGAGAAAAAGAATGATGAATTACACCACCATCAATTATGTTGTATATATTGTATATAACAATACACATAATTATCATAATCCTATGACTGAGTGTCGCAGATATGAAGATTGCTGTTCAGACCCCTCTTCTAGAAAGCACTTGCTGTGCAGCTGAGAGGAAGAGGGGTGGGTGACAATCTCTGTTAGCTCCATCAGGGTCAAGCTGAGTTTATTCTTTTTCAGGTAGCCACTAGTCAGTGACAGAACAAGGCCTAGTGACAATACAAGGGCCTAGTCATTTCTGCCCAATGTAGCTCCATATTGCCTTATGGGCCTGGCAGAGAATTCGTCAGGTCTGCATCATTCTGGTTACTACTCCTGCTCAATCCTGTTCCTCTCATTTTCTTTCATCTGTGTTATTCCCCAACAAATCATATGCATGTAGTAACACTATCTCAGTGTCTGCTTCCTGGAAAGCCCAAACTACAACATTCTCATTTAGCAAATGAAAAAAACTGGAAATCAGAGAACTTTAAATATTGTTCCAAATCATAGTTAATATAGCTACTAGGATTTGAATTTAAACAAATGGACTTCAGGGCCTCAAAAGTAGTCACCTTCATATTATAAATCAAGACTCTTTTTTCTTTTTTTTTTTAGACAGAGTTTTGCTCTTGTTGCCCAGGCTGGAGTTCAGTGGCACGATCTCAGCTCACTGCAACCACCACCTCATGGGTTCAAGCAATTCTCCTGCCTCAGCCTCCCAAGTAGCTGGGATTACAGGCACATGCCACCACACCCAGCTAATTTTGTATTTTTAGTAGAGATGGGGTTTCACTATGTTGGTCAGGCTGGTCTCGAACTCCTGACCTCAAGTGATCCACCCACGTTGGCCTCCCAAAGTGCTAGGATTACAGGGCATGAGCCACCATGCCCAGCCTATAAATCAATAGACTCTTAACACATATAGGCTCTCACTAGCCTTTGATTGCAATTTGCCTAATTCTCAGCTTAAGTACTTCTAGGAAAATCATCCTTAGAGAAACTATTTCTTTCATCCCACATCTGTCAACACATTGATCAACCTCTAGCTCCGAGTCTATGGTATTGCTAGCCCTTAACATATTATGTATTTTGACAATTATAATGTAAAAAAGATTGGCTGGTCATGGTGGCTATATATATATATATATATAAGCACTTTAGTAAAATGAAACAATCTAAGTTTCAATAAATAACAATCATTAAAAACAAATATTTTTTGATTAACCACTAAATACTAGGCATTACACTAAATTCTGGTGATTCAAAAAAAAATCAATAACATTCACACCGTGACGAAGATCATAGAATCATATTTTACTATATATTTTTACAAACTTCAAGTAGATCTTAAATGGCTGCTTATTGAAATTCATTTCATTAAACATCAAAATTGCACTACACTGATGACCAGCCCGAGCAATAAAGTCTGACTTTGTCTCTACAAAAAATAAAACAAATTATCCAGGTGTGGTGGTGCACACCTGTGGTCTCAGGTACTCAGGAGGCTGAGGTGGCAGGATCGCTTGATCCCAAGAGATGGAGACTGCAGCGAGCTGTATTCAATGCTGGGCACTCCAGCCTGGGTGACAGAGCTCGAGAAACCCTGTCTAAAAGAACTAAAATAATAAATAAAAACTGACTTTACTACACTGAATGACTTGTTTGCATACTTCTGATTAAGAAATAAGAGGCCAAGTGCAGTGATTCACACCTATAACCCCAGTTCTTTGGGAGGCCGAGGTGGCTGGATCACATGAGCCCAGGAGTTTGAAACCAGCCTGGGCAAAATGGTGAAACCTCATCTCTACCAAAAAATAGATAAAAATTAGCCAGTCTCATAACCTGGTCTCAAAATAAATAAAAATTTTAAAATAAACTGGCTGGGCACAGTGGTTCACATCTGTAATCCCAACACTTTGGGAAACCAAGGCAGGTGGATCACCTGAGGTCAGGAGTTCGAAACTAGTCAGGCCAACATGGCAAAACCCTATCTCTACTAAAAATACAAAAATTAGCTGGGCGTGGTGGCTCATGCCTGTAACCCCAGCTACTTGGGAGGCTGAGGCAGGAGAATCACTTGAACCCAGGAGGTGGAGGTTGCAGTGAGCCAAGACTGTGCCACTGCATTCCAGCCTAGGCAAGGGTGAGACTCTGTCTCAAAAGAATACATAAATCAAATAAAATAGAAACAGCAAGAAGGTATTAATATTAACAAACTTTATACCTTTTACCTTTAACGTCTATCAAATAAATTCAACATTCAAGTTTTACATTTTAAAATCATTTTTATTGAGCTAATTTTAACAACATTGCTTTAGCTGGTGACAGCTGCCCCAAACCAAAACAAAGCCATCATGAATGCTATTCAACATCCTCAATGTAATCCAGTATGTTTTCGTACTTGGAATATAGTTAAACTTTTGACATTACATAATCAAGCAAACAGCAGTGCATACTATATTATTCAAAAAGACTTTATCTATTTCATTTAAAAAATCAAGCTACAAGTGGCCTCAGTTTTATCACCAATCGCAGTGACACATTCCACACTTCATGCTCTCAAAATAAAAAGTGCCCTAAAACTAACTCTAAGTTTTTTAGTTACTGACATTAATACTAACCAGTTACAGGAATTGAAGTTTAACATTGTACAATATAAGCGGCAATAAGTTACTGATATTTGCTGACAAATTCCACTCAAACTAAATACATCCTTGATACATTCAAAAAGACATTTTGTAAATTTTAATAAGCTAGTGTATATGCTGCAGTGCAAAAAAAGTGACACCCTAGTTTCCTGAGCTTTAGGAAATTAACAATTTTCTGACTACTACTTTCAACTTAAAATAGGCTCTCTATTATATGAAGCCATGATAAAACTACACAATTAAATTAGGCTTTTGGAGAACTGAAAGACTGGTCAGAGTTACAGTGATTTAGGGTAATGAAAAAGTTTTCAAAGTATAAGTATTTACAGCACTACAAAGGATACTATGGATCTGCATGTAGTACAAAGGTTAAAGATAACTACTGATTTCACAATTGTCCATCCTCTTTCAAAAATATCACACTGGGCCAGGCGCTGTAGCTTACACCTGTAATCCCAGCACTTTGGGTGGCCAAGGTGGATGGATCACCTGAGGTCAGGAGTTTGAGACCAGCCTGGCCAACATGGTGCAACCGCATCTCTACTGAAATACAAAAATTAGCCGGGCGTGGTGGCAGGTGCCTATAATCCCAGCTACTCAAGAGGCTGAGGCAGGAGAATCGCTTGAAACCAAGAGGCGGAGGTTGCAGTGAGCAGAGGTCGCACCACCGCACTCCAGCCTGGGTGACAGAGGAAGACTCTGTCTCAAAGAAAAATTACACTGAAAGACTTTATGGTAAGTATTTAAAATTAAATATACCAACCCGTGGTATATTATACATTTTAATATATTCTTCCATAATGCCCACTAAGAAGAAATAAATGGGATAAATGATGAAAAAAAACCAAAGAAAATAAACACGCTTTTAGGAATGTTTTAGCATGTGTACATGTCAGGGGACATGAAAATGATTCCTCATTAGAACTCTCTACATCCTAAAAATTACAAAGACCGAGTTTCTACTTCAATTTTTTCTTCTGCTTGAAGTATATCTGGATCAACATGAACAACCGGAGGTCGTAGGATAACTTCAGGCCCTCCACCATAAATAGACTGCAGAAAATTCCATGTTTCTTCAGAAATCTGGCCAGAATCTGCTCCTTAAAATTATGTAGAAGAAATAATGTTTACAAACCTACATTCATACTGCAAAAGCTTTCATAATGTACCCCCCAGCATGAATCTTCTAGGGATAATTGAGAACTTTTGGAACATGAATCTGCAGACTACCAGCCCATATTGTTATAAGCTGCAACATACGGTTTGTCTTAAAATGTCAGAGATGCTTTTTCTTAGCTCTTACCAACAGCCTTAAGACCTTTCCTCAGATAAAAAAAATAGTGGCTGCTTTCCATTATTTGCCCTAGTTAATGTATGGATTACATTCTTCAGCTGGGTAAAAAAGTACTATAGATGACTAATGATAACATATTTCTAACAGTGACAAATCACTCACAAGTAAAAGCTTAAATACGAGTCAAACTTACCTTGCCTAAGTATCACATTACCACATTTAGTGACTGCAATCTTAGTATTGTCAATAGGACCTGGAGGATCTAAAGGAAAACATCAAAATGTATTTTTCAAAGAAATGTAACAAAAATTGTGTAATTTTGTGCTTGACAAAATTGTGACCTGTAACTATATTATCAGATTGGTTATTTCTTAGCCAAATTATTATTATTATTATTATTTTTGAGATGGAGTCTCGCCCTGTTGCCCAGGCTGGAGTGCAGTGGCACGATCTCAGCTCACTGCAAGCTCCACCTCGGGTTCAAGTGATTCTCCTGCCTCAGCCTCCTGAGTAGCTGGGATTACAGGCACACGCCATCATGCCCAGCTAATTTTTGCTTTGTTTTTTTTAGTAGAAATAGGGTTCACCATGTTGGTCAAGCTGGTCTCGAACTCCTGACCTCATGATCCGTCCACCTCACCTCACAAAGTGCTGGGATTGCAGGCATGAGCTACCGCGCCTGGCCTATGGTTAATTCTTAATGTCTTCTCCTGAGCTTCTTCGTTTTTAGTTCTTAGCTCCCCCAAAACAGAACCAGGAAAGAAGATAAGAGAGGCTTGTTCACAACTATCACAGTCTAACAGAAATTTTTTTTTTTTTTTTTTTTTTGAGGCGGAGTCTCGAACTTTACCAATAGCAGCATCATACTTCTGT
>NW_012116921.1:1694673-1714408 GCF_000951035.1 Colobus angolensis palliatus
GGCGGAGCTTGCAGTGAGCTGAGATCCGGCCACAGCACTCCAGCCTGGGTGACAGAGCAAGACTCCGTCTCAAAAAAAAAAAAAAAAAAAAAAAGTCAAAATGTACCACTAATGCTAAAAAATAGCAATTCCTTTGTAACTTTAAAGAAATTACACAATTAATGTGCTTCAGATTATCAAAGTAACATTAAAAACAATAAAAGCATTATAAAGGAAAGTGTTTAAATATATTCTTTTTAAAATTTAAGGCAAAAGTGAACCACATGGTCATCATCAAAAGCTGTAAAAGAAACTTAAATTTACAATTAAAAAAGAAAAAACCATTAAAAAGTGGGCAAAGACCATGAACACTTCTCAAAAGAAGACGCTAAGGCAGGACACTCGCCTGAACCCAGGAGGAGGTTGCAGTGAACTGAGATCTCACCACTCCACTACCGCCTGAGCGACAAAGTGAGCCTCTACCTCAAAAAAAAAGAAGAGTCAAGAAACAAGAGATGCTGGCAAGGCTGTGGAGAAATAGGAACACTTTTACACTGTTGGTGGGAATGTAAATTAGTTCAACCATTGTGGAAGACAGTGTGGCGATTCCTCAAAGACCTAGAACCAGAAATACCATTTGACCCAGCAATCCCATTACTGGATATATATCCAAAATAATGTAATTCATTCTGTTATAAAGATACATGCACACATATGTTCTTGGCAGCACTATTCACAAGAGCAAAGACAGGGAATCAACCTAAATGATCATCTGATAGACTGGATAAAGAAAATGTGGTAAATATACACCATGGAATACCATGCAGCCATAAAAAGGAAAGAAATTATGTCCTATGCAGGCACATGGATGGAACTGGAAGCCCTTATCCTCAGCAAACTAATGCAGAAACAAAAAACCAAACATTGCATGTTCTCACTAGTAAGTGGGAGCCGAACAATGAGAACACAAGGACACAGGGAGGAGAACACACACTGGGGCCTGTTGCTGGGTGGCTGGGGTATGAGGGGCGGGAGAGCAACAGGAAAAACAGCTAATGCATGCTGGGCTTGATACCTAGGTAATGGGTTGATAGGTGCAGCAAATCGCCATGGCACATGTTTATCTATGTAACAAACCTGCACATCCTGCACATGTATGCTGGAACTAACAAATAAAAATACAATTTTTTTAAAGGTGTAGAAAAGTCAGATAAGGTGGTGAGCACCTATAGTCCCAGCTACTCAGGAAGCTGAGGCAAGGGGATCGCTGGAGCCCAGGAGTTTGAGGCCAGCCTGGGCAATATAGAGAGCACTCAGTAATTCAGCACTTTGGGAGGCCAAGGTGGGTGCATTCCTCGAGCACAGGAGTTCCTGGGCAATACTGTGAGACCATATCTCTACAATTAATTTTTAAAAATAATTTTTAAATTAGCCAAGTGTGGTAGTACATGCCTGTGGTCCCAACTACTCAGGAGATGGAGGTAGGAGGATCGCATGGGCTGAGAGGTCAGGGCGGCAGTGAGCCATGATCACGCTGCTGTACTTCAACCTGGGCAACAGAGGTAAGACCTTGTCTCTATTAATTAAAAATTTTAAAAAGTAAATACATAAATACAAAAAAGCTTTAACCGGGCATATTGTTGCAGCCTTTTTCACATATCAGAATATCTTTTTTGTTTGTTTGTTTGTTTGTTTAAAGACAAAGTCTTGCTCTGTTGGCCACGCTGGAATACAGTGGCCATGATCTCAGTTCACTGCAGCCTCTGCCTCGCGAATTCAAGCAATTCTCCTGCCTCAGCCTCCTGAGTAGCTGGGATTACAGGTGCCTGCCACCACATCTGGCTAATTTTTGTATTTTTAGTAGAGACAGGGTTTCACTATGTTGGTCAGGCTGGTCTTGAACTCCTGACCTGAGGTGATCCACCCGCCTCGGCCTCCCAAAGTGCTGGGATTACAGGCGTAAGCCACTGCACCCGGCACATATCAGAGTATCTGATTTTCAAATTATTAAATATTGTTATACAATTTTACTTTAAGAGTCTACTGTATTGAATAAACCATAACTTAAGCAACCTCTTATTCCTTATAAAGATTTCCAAAATTTTTTCAATATTCAGATCACAGATTTACTTTGTTCAGTTCTCTTATTCCTGCTATAATTCATAAAATAAGTTTAACAAAATTTAAAACCAACAGAATATAAACTAGAACGTGAAGATCCCTGAGGACAGGATTTTTTTCTCTTCTGTTCAATAGTGTAATCCCAAGTACACATAGATATTCAAGAAATATTTGTCAAACAAAAAAACAAGTAATTTACCAAAAAAAACTTTTTCAGTCAACCACTTACCTCCATCTTTACCCTTCACAAAACTTTCCCATTCTCTAAACCACTGCATACTGATGCAATAAAAAGTAGCTGGAGAGTCCTCTTCTTGGAACGCTCTATTAAGCTAGAAGGGGGAAAAAAAAAACAATCACCTAGTATCTAAAACTTGCTTTATGGCAAAACAATACAATCATTCCACTTCAGTGTTTGATAACTCAGCACTTTGGGAGGCTGAGGCAGGAGGAGTCTTTGAACCCAGGAGTTCAAAACCAGCCTGGGCAACATCGTGAGACCATCCCTACAAAAAAAAAAAAAAAATTATTTTTTATTTTTATTTATTTATTTTTGAGATAGAGTTTTGCTGTTGCTGCCCAGGCTGGAGTGCAATGGCACGATCTGGGTTCACTGCAACCTCCGCCTCCCAAATTCAAGCGATTCTCCAGCCTCAGCCTCCTGGGTAGCTGGGATTACAGGTGCCTGCCACCACACCTGGCTAATTTTTGTATTTTTAGTAGAGATGAGGTTTTCACCATGTTAGCCAGGCTGGTCTTGAACTCCTGACCTCAAGTGATCCACCTGCCTCGGGCTCCCAAAGTGCTGGGACTATAGACGTGAGCCACTGCACTCAGCCTATACAAAAAAAATTTTTTTGAATTAGCTGTGTGGGGTGATTCGTGCCTGCAGTCCCAGCTATTCGAGAAGCTGAGGTAGGAGGATCGCTTGAGCTAAGAAGGTTGAGACTACAGTGAGCCATGATTGTGCCACTATACTCCAGCCTGGGTGACAGAATAAGACCCTATCTCAGAAAAAAAAAAAAAAAAGTGGTACAGTAAGATGTACCCTAACTTAGTACTAGGATATGTGGTAGCATATATGAATAAACAATTCTAGGTTCTGTCTCAAAATTTAACAAGTAAACTTAAAAGGGGCATAAAGATTGGGTAAATGAAGATGGTCAAGACAAAGTCTTCAAAACAATAAATACTGCACATATTTATTAAAAATCTAATGCATAAACTTTATTTATATACACATATTATATCCACAGTCTATACTTTGTTTACTTAAGATACTGGTAGACAACTTGCTATTACCTGCCATGCTGCAATGAATGATCTTCTACATGTCATTTCACAAGCAATATACATAAATGTATAGGTAAATTCTAAAAAGCAGTGGGACAGTCCCTGAAAACCAATTCCCTCTTCCAGCTCTTAGGCCTAAGGAATGGGTATGTGACTCAAACTATACACAACTCTACCAGAAATAAAAATCTTCAGAGAAGTGACCTAATGGTTAGAATGGAATCACTCCAATGTCAATTCAGGTAGATACTCAGGGCTACCTTAGTTCTCAAACTTTTGGAGGTATGGGTTTTCAATTTTTATTCTTAGTAAATTTCTTTTTTGCCAGGTTAGCCAGTTAAAAAAAACCCAAGCGACAGAAAAACTGATACAGAAAGAGAAGCACAAGCAAAAGAGGCTCGGGAAAATTAAGGGTATTTGGAATTAATCTAATTGTAGCAGTGTATAAGACTCCTAAAAATATCTCATGATGGGCAATTAAATCCATGGAACACACTACCTGTGGACAAAGACAACCAAGTTCAGATTATATAATTCCTCTAATCAAATTAATCAACCCCCTGTGATTGTCCACAGATTTCCTTATAAAAATAGCCCAGACATATCTCCATGATCTCACCCCATAATCTGACCTCATTTTCTTTCTTCCTCATTTTTCACTGGTGGTCATACTGGCCACTTTGTTATTCCCAGAATCAAACAAATACACCCCTGCCTCACAAGGCTTTTGCACTAACCCTTCTTTTTGCAGGTATCTGAATGACTATCTCCCTTACCTCCTTTAAGTCTTTGCTTAAATGTCATCTTCTCAATGAAGCCTATTTTGACCATCCTGTTTAAAACTCCAACCTGGGTTGGGCGCGGTAGCTCACGCCTGTAATCCCAGCATCACAGATCACTTACGGATCACTTGAGGTGGGGAGTTCGAGACCAGTCTGGCCAACATGGTGAAACCTCATCTCTACTAATACAAAAATTAGCTGGGCATGGTGGTGGGTGCCTGTAATCCCAGCTACTCGGGAGGCTGAGGCAGGAGAATCACTTGAACCCAAGAGGAGGAGGGTGCAGTGGGCCAAGATCAAGCCACTGTACTCCAGCCTGGACAAAAAAGCAATACTCCATCTCAAAAATAAAACAAAATCAAAATAAAATATAAAACTCCAACCTGACTCCTCCCCCTCACCACTATAATCTTGGTGCCTCTGATTCTATTCATTGTTTCCCTTTTCCATTGTACCCATCACCTTTTAATATAACATATGTATCAAATATAAGCTCTGGCATGGCACAGTGGCTCACCTGAGACCAGAAAATTCAAGACCAGCCTGGGCAACATGGTAAACCCCACCTCTACTAAAAATACAAAAAAAAATTAGCTGGGGGTGGTGGCACATGCCTATAGTCCCAGCTATTCATCAGGAGGCTGATGTGGAGGATCTCTTGAGCGTGGGAGATCAAGGTTGCAGAAAGCTGTGACCATGCCACCACACTCCAGCCCGAGCAAAACACCACCACCTTGTCTCAAAAAAAAAAGTATGTGTGTGTGTGTATATATATGTACGTGTGTGTGTATGTATGTATATATAAGCTCTCTGAGGGCAAAGATCTTCCTGGGACACAAGGTAGCTAGCTGCTTTGGTGGAACAATGAAATGTAAAATGCTGTGGCAGTCTCTGATGGTTAACAAAGAAATCAAGGCATATTTGTCTCAAGGCATGGAATTAAAGTTGGGGCTTTCTGTGATGAGAAACTTATCCCTAGATAACTGAGATTTCTAAAATGTAATGTCAGACTGAATCTGCCAGATGCTGGATTATAACAACCATTAAATTCATACCACTACCATGTTTGAACACTTTCAGGACTTACTTTATCTTTGGTATTAAGAAGTTACTTCCTATGTGTTTAGGTAGAAGCTTTTTAAAATTTAGTTAAGCATAGTTACCTCATTAATTTAAGAATGTGTTTCTCTCTTAGTTCTGGGAAATTTATCTAAATGGTTACTCTAAACGTAGTTCTCACCCTGTTCTCTTTTAAAAAATACATAATAGAAAAATATTGGATCCTATAGCTATTCAACATGTCAAAACTTTTCTTCCTTCTGTCTGCTTATCTTTTTGTGCTTTACCTTGGGAGAAATCTTTCTGCTACATCTTTCAGCATACTAATTTGCTCTCCAATAGTATTTATTTTGCCATTCAATCAACCCATGTATTGAGGTTTTGTTTTGTTATTTAGGATGCAATTTCCTGATGTATCTCCCTGAATATCAATCATACTTCACATGTCTACATTCACTGCTCTACCTAGGCAGATACCTTTATGCTTGCTGCCTGGTACAGTGCAACAGGTAGAATGCTAGGGTCATCATGGTATCTACCACTTCCAAGATTAAAGCCCACATAGTCATTTCCTGTGGCACTTGCTTGCTTCTTTGATCTGATCCTATCTGCTTTTTCAGTTTTTCAGAAACTTCACCTAGCTTCCAATCCACCAAGGGCACCTATTTTTATATTCCAGTGTTATTTTTGTTAACACATGTGCTTTGTTTAAAAAAAAGGGGGGGGGCCTGAATAAAACAAACAAAAAAACCCTAATATTTACAGAATAATAATAATAGGTTTGCACTTTTTTTTTTTTTTTTGTGACGTAATCTCACTCTGTCATCCAGGCTGGAATACAATGGTGTGAGCTCAAATCCCTGCAATCTCCACCTTCCCGGTTCAAGCAATTCTTCTGCCTCAGCCTCCCAAGTAGGTGGGATTATAGGCACCCGCCACCACACCTGGCTAATTTTTGTATTTTTAGTAAAGATGGGGTTTCACCATGTTGGCCAGGCTGGTCTTGAACTCCTGACCTCAAGTCATCTGCCTGCCTTAGCCTCCCAAGGTGCTGGGATTACAGGTGTGAGCCACTGAGCCCGGTCAATTTTATTTATTTTTAAAGACAGGGTCTTGCTCTGTTGCCCAGGCTGGAGTACAGGGTCACGGTCAGAGCTCCCTGTAATCTCCAACTCCTAGGCTCAAGCAATCCTCCCTCCTTAGCCTCCTAAAGTGCAAGAAAGGTATAAGTCACCTTGCCCAGTCCCAGATTTGCTTTAACAAAAAAAAAAAAAAAAAAAATTTATTAAGGTGTAATCCTCCCACTCTTCGTGTGGACTTCAATGGTTTTCTGTAGATTTATAGTTGTGCAACTGTCACCACAATCCAGCTTAGAGCCCTCCAACACCCACAAAAGCTGTCCTGCACCAGTTTGCAATCAGTTCCCCTTCTCTTAGTCCTTGAAATCGCTAATCATTTGTCTCCACACTTTTTCCCTTTTTAGAAATTTCATATAAATGAATTAGACATTATATAGTCTTTTGTAAGTCTGTCTTACACTTGGCATAATGTTTCTAATATTTGTCCATGTTGCTGCATGGATCAGTATGCCATGACCTTTTTACTGCTGAGTAGCATTTTATTATACAACTATAACACATTTTGTTTATCCATTTGTCGGATGACAGACATTTCAATTGTTTCTAGTTTTGGGCAATTATGAACAATACTGCCATAAACATTTGTTTACATGTTTTATGTTAATATAAATTTTCATTTCTCTGGAATGAATACCTAAGAGTGGGATTGTTGGGTCATGTACTAGGAGTTGAACCTACAAGAAATTACCAAACTGTTTATCATTTGGCACACAGCATTTTGCATCCTCATCATTGATATTCATAGGAATTCCCTAATGACTGAGACTGTGTACTTTTTATGTGCTTATCAGCACTATCTTCTTAAGGGTAATTTCTATTCAAAACTTTTGCCTATTTTCCAATTGGAATATCTGTTTACTTATTGAGTTGTATGTTCTTTATATAGTCTGGATACGAGTCCTCTGATGACGCATGATTTTTAAACACCTATAACTTACACTGGATTTAGGTCTACCTTCCTAACTCAGTGTTTTACCAAGTACCACTATTCTTGGACTTAGTGAATGACTCATTCATAACCATAATATCCTACACTGGCTCTGACCTTGGAATTCATTTTACACAAAAGAAATGAAGAAATAGGCTTACTTTCATAAAATTCACTGATGTTACCATGTGCTATCATTTGCAAAAGATGTTGGCCTACTGGACTTAGTTTTTTTGTGTGGGTGGCAACACTTTGTGAGTTTGGTGTTATCTTACACGATGACGTATATGCTCCAAATTAGAAACCAATATATGGTGGTTTTTCCCATACCAGAATACATAAACCTAGGAATCAGGTAAAGGAAATAAGAGAGCTCATCTACTACTACCTACTGACATATTCACAAAAGTTTTGCTTCCCATACTCACAACTTCGGCCTCTACTAAATGTGGAAGATTTGTATCCCGAGGGAACACAACAACAATTTGACTGGACTGAAAGTTGAGACAGCCCTCTGGCCATTTTGAGTTTCTCATGTCACTGAATCAGCAAGAAAAGAGGAGGTTATAGTACTGGCTGCAATGACTGATCCCAGTTATAAAAGGTAAATAAAGTGAACACTACATTACTACATAATAGGAACAAAGAGGATTATGTTGGGAAACCAGATTATACCCACTGTATTAGTTTCAGAGGAATGCTGTAACAAAGTGCCACAAATTGGAAAATGAAAAGGTATTCATTCTCTCTGTTTTGGAGATCAGAAATCCAAAATCCCAGTGTCAGCAGAACCATTCTCCCTGTAGAGGCTCTAGGGGAAGACTCCATTCCTTGCCTATCATGCTTCTAAAGCTTCTACCTTGCAGCTGTATCATTCCAACCTCTGCCTCCATCTTCATGATTTTCACCTCTTCTCTGTGTACCTCTCTGCTGTGTATCTCTGTGAAAGGTCACTTACTGGATTTAGGGCCCATTCAGACAACTGAGGATGATCTCATCTCAAAAATCCTTACATATGCAAATACCCCTTTTTCAAGTAAGGTCACATTCACCAATAAGGTTAATTTACAGAGATTAGAGTATGGAAATATCTTTTGGGGAACCACCATTCAACCCACTACAGGCACCATTTAGTATTTCCATATTCAGAGAAATCTAATACAGACAAGACTACTAAGGGTTCAAACCCTTCAGAAATGAAGGTCTTGGGTTATTTTATGAGGTAAACACATTTACAACCAGCCAAGGTATTGGCTGAGAACAGAGAAAATAAGGAAAGACTAGTGATTAGCTATAGATACATATTTCTTCCTTGCTCCATGTACATATTTATAAATATTTACCAGATGTTGAAATAACTACCAATTTATTTTTTTCCTTTCACTTGACTACTATTATAAGGTATGTTGGTGGTTAACATTATAGTTCATTCTTTAGATCACAGAGTGTAACAGGGAAAAGCGTGACTATACTGTCTGAACTAAAAGATTTATGAACATCATTTAGAAATAGGTATAGTGACTGATGGGACTTTGGGTCTCCCAAATATGGGGAAAGGGCAAATGAAACACATAATGGTGCAGGAGCTTAGTTGTATTATGTCAGGCAGAAGCATGATATTGTTGCCACGGTTGTTTGGTTGTGTAAGTGCATATGGGTACTGGGTTGACAAAGGGGTAGGCTGTGATGTATTATCAGTTAATGAACATCATTTTCATTTATTCATATACTCCTTTCTGTGAAGACAAGCCTACATTTTACAGGATCCATTGCCAGTAGTATGCCAGACTATATATAACCACGATATATGAAATATATGAAAGGTATAAGAAAGAAAAACGATTTCCCCCTCTGGTGGCAGCTTTGGGTAGTCTTGAGGCATCCACAGATAGCATAAGTAGGGTTTTGCCACCACTTCTAAGCATCTTCCAAAGAATCCAATCTCACTTAGTATTGTACGCAGCTAACATCTTTAACAGCAGCATCCTGTGTCTTCTGGGCATCATCTTGAATAATTCACTTGGGTCCTGATAGTAGCAGTAGCTTCTCAGGTTTCTGAGCATTGTCATAGGCAGACAGCTGAAATCGTTTCCAAGGGCTTTATGCAGTTTTGAATTTTTTTTAACTCTGAAGCAATCTGAAACTTACAGGAAAACTCCAAGTATACAAAGAAATTTTCTTTACCTAGTTTGATTTCAGAATAAGTTGAACAGATGTTCCTTTCTTCCAAATAGTTTGTGGTTTTATAAAATGTCCCTCAGTTTGGGTTTGTGACTTTCCTCATTTGAGATTCAGGTTATCCACCTGTGTATCAAAGAAGTGGTGCCATGTTCTTCTAATTGTACACTATTCTGGCACATAATTTTGATTTGTTTCATTTCTTTTTTTCTTTCTTTTAAGATACAAAGTCTCGCTATATTGTCCAGGCTAGTCTTAAACTCCTGGGCTCAAGTGATCCTCTTGCCTCGCCTCCTGAATAACTGGAACTTACAGGCACACACCAGCACACCCAACTAATTGATTTGTTTCATTTTTAATGATGCTCATTTTATCTTCATCGACATAGTGTCAGGATTCTCTGCTGAAATTTAGTCTTTTCCCTTTGTAATTAGTAAGTGTTTAATGAGGGAGTTAAGTTGAAATGATGTAAACATTCCATTCCTCATCCTTTCCATTTATTCATTTATTTATTTATACTAATATGGATGCAATATCTCCTATTTTATTTAATGAGGTGTATATTACTAAAATTTATTTTGAGGCTAGGCACAGTAGTTTATGCTTGTAATCCCAGAGCTTTGGGAGGCAGAGGCAGGAAAATCGCTTGAGGCCACGCATTAGAGACCAGCCTGGGCAAGACAGCAAGACACTGTCTCTACAAAAAAAATTTTTCTTTAATTAGCCACACATGGTGGTGTGCATCTGTAGTCAAAGCTACTCGGGATGCTGAGGCAGGAGGATCCCTTGAGCCTAGGAGTTCAATATTACAGTGAACTATGACCAGCCACTGCACTCCAGTCTGGTGACAGAATGAGACCCTGTCTTTTAAAATGAAATTCAGAAATATATAGATATATATAGATACATATCTATATATCTATATTTTATATACATGTTTGAATTGAACATATTCTCTCTATATATATATAGAACATATTCTCTCTATATATAAAGTTACATATAGATCTATCCAGATATAGACCTATCTAGATAGACCTGTATTTGTTTATTAAGGTCAGTGACTTTATCAGTTTATTGCTTAACCTGCTCTATCTATATTTCATATACAGATCTAGATACAGATCTATCTAGATAGACCTAGAGAGCTAGGTATGATCAATCCTACTGGAGTAATCAACAGATTGGAGTAATCAATCTATATATAGATATCTATATAAATATATAGATATATATATATATCTGAGAGCCAGGTATGATCAGTCCTACTGGAGTAATCATTGATCCAAGGCACTTTCAGTGAGAGTTAAGAAATATTAAGTTTCTATACATGCATACACACACACACACACGTACAACGTCCATATTTACTCAGTTATTACCACGAGTTCACAAAGATACCCATAACTCCAATCCAATAACAATACAAGGTACAGTTTAGTTTTCTCCTTTTCCATATTTGAAACTTCCTCATCTGACAATGAGAAACTTGGCACTCATTACACTTATGACTTGATCATTTTCCCACATGGAACCAATCACTCACTGCCACTACCACCACTATGCTGTACCCTTGTAGCCACCAATGTCAGGCCAATATGGGCATCCCATCTCATTCTGCCTGGGCTCTAACACTCTTGATTGGGCTCATGCCACTCTATACAGAAGTTATCTTTACCCTGTGTGGTTATAAAACACCATCCTTGGCCACTGCTTCCCTCCCATCCACAATTTGGTAACCCTATCCCACTTCTAGATTTCCTGAAAGTCAGCAGTGGTCTTCTTGGCCTCAACTGCCCTGTCCTTTCGATAGTAATGTAACGCTCTCATTCCCTATATTCTGATTCTATTCAAAATACTTAGAATAGCTTCTATTAATCAAACCCTGACAGACACAGTCATTCGCCATTATTTAAGCATTGATAGAAAAAACTATTTTTAATATTCAACTAAAGTTTGCTTCCTTAGATTCAAGAAGCAAATGAAGCCCATGTAAAATAAATAAATCTATACCCATATCTTTTTTTTTTATGTAAAATTTACTTTACTTTAGGCAAGGACACAAAAAAAGCCCCGAATCAATGAGGAAAAGCAGGTGTGTGTGTGTGTCTACACATGTGCAGGAAAGGAATAATATGAAACATACTGGACATCTTATTTTGATCTGCTTAACATCTTCTCCCCTGCTTTTACTACAAGAATTTTTTTTCTTGCAGTATTACTCCTCCCCATAATAGTGTCTCAGTAGATTTATCAATGAACATGTCTCTCAAATGATCCAGTTTTTCAAGTGGAGCTATGTTACTGACAGCAGCACTGCAGAGACTTCTTGCTACCTCGATAATTGGAAGGGTACTAGTCCTTGCCCATAAAACCTGGTTGTTCATGCTTTTGATTTTATGACCACACTTTCTGTTGCTTACAATTAAGGGACACCTCATAATATGTTCAGTTTGTGAAAAATGGGTATATTTATAAGTTCAGGAGTCTCTCAAAAAAACAAAATAATAATATATCTCACAAAAGAATGAAAGTAGTACATGCAGTCTGGATAGACTACAGACAACACTAACTTAAGAAAACCTGTAATTTTCCATTTCAAAAAGATTTCTGCCAGTGCCAATACATTAAAAAAAAAAAATTATTGTCAATCCATAAAAACAAAAACCCACAAAGGGGTCAAGCACAGTGACTCATGCCTATAATCCCAACACTTCGTGGGGCCAATACGGTGGATCACATGAGGTCAGGAGTTCGAGACCAGCATGGCCAACGCGGCAAAACCCTGTCTCTACTAAAAATACAAAAATTAGCCAGGCGTGGTGGGGCACGCCAGTTGGGTTGGGAAGCTGGGGCAGAAGAATCGCTTGAACCTAGGAGACGGAGGTTGCTGTGAGCCGAGATTGCACCACTGCACTCCAGTCTGGGCGACAGAGCAAGATTTTGTCCCATACACACAGACACAAAAAAAAAAAAACACAAAGGGAGAACATAACTCAACAGAACTGTAGTGAACTGCCTGAGGTCATTCACCATTATGCACCTAGAACACTTGAAATCTATTACAACTCTTTCATCCAATCATTTTATTAATATCATATAGCTGATAATTGTCAGGTCTTCATCTTTATCCTAGATCAATTTGAAAAGTATCACTTTTTTACCCGGATAAAAATTTCCAACTCAGTTTTTCTTCTTTTTTCAATTTTCTCCGCCTCAATTTGGCAAGTGTGACAAATGTACAGATGGTTAACAGCTGGTCCTCCACCATACCTAAAGCATGAAAAATTTAAGAATTAAAATTATGGCAAGCTTAAGAGCTTATGTTCTAGGAAGTTTGTTTCTAACATTTAAGTCAGTGGCCAAATACCCAGTAAAAATAAATTATCTTAATAAAATTCTCAAAGTAATATAAAAACCAAAAACCATATAAGGACTTGTTATTATGTTTATTAAGGTCAATGACTTTATCAGTTTATTGCTTAACTTGCTTTATCTATATTTCAACTCTCCCTTACTTCTGCTCCAAAATGTTAGAGCCAACAACAAAGTAAAAGAAGTGATTTCAAAAATTATCATACAACATATAAATGTTAAATTACACATCACAGTCATAGTAAAGTTTTCATCAAATGAAGGCCTCCCCTGGCCTCTCAATTAAGAAGCATTGAATGTATGAATTATTTTTAATATTTAATTAAAGAAAACATAAATTAGTAGGAAATTTGTGGTGCAAAGTTTTAAAATAAAGGTCAGAAGTTGCCAGACCAACCTGGCCAACATGATGAAACCCCGTCTCTATTAAAAATACAAAAATTAGCCAGGCGTGGTGACGTGCGCCTGTAATCCCAGGTACTCGGGAGGCTGAGGCACAAGAATCACTTGAAACTGGGAGGCAGAGGTTGCAGTGAGCCGAGATCACACCACTGCACTCCAGACTGGGTGACAGAGCGAGACTCCATCTTAAAATTTTTTAATTTACAATGTTAAGGCCAGCCCCAGTGGTGCATGCCTGTAATCCCAGTACTTTGGGAGGCCGAGGCGGCCATATGGCTTGAGCCCAGGAGTTCAAGACCAGCCCGGGCACATGGTGAAACCCCATCTTTACAAAAAAAAAAAACCTCAAAAATTAGCCAGACATGGTGATGCATGCCTGTGATCCCAGCTACTCGGCAGGCTGAAGTGAGAGGACCACTTGACCCTAGGAGGTAGAGGCTGCAGTGAGCCGAGATCATGCCACTGCACTCCAGCCTGGGTAACAGAGCAAGACCTTGTCTCAAAAAAAAGAAAAAAAAAATTTACAATTTAAGAGTAAGATACTCAATTGTGGGAGTATATACATACGCAAAATTTTAGTGTGGGGATATGCAAAATATTTTAAACAAAGTACTTAAATTACCACAGCATACCTTTGCAGACAGATAATTAGAACAAAAAAATTAAAATTAATTATCTAGACTATGCCACAGTAGCTATAAAGTCTTCCTACTCACACTTTATAATGAATAAGTGAAGGAAAAAGAATAAACATACAGCACAATGAGCATCTGTGAAATAATCCAATCCCCTTTTAACCAGTTTAACTGACTTTCACAACACTGTATGGTCTGATTTAAAAAACAAACCTGCTATATAGGTTATCCCAAATGTTCTGAGGCAGCATCAAAACCAGGTCTTCAATATAACCAGCTTTTCTTGGAGGAACACCTAAAAAAAAAATTTAAACATATTTGTTTCATGCTTTTAATTATAATCCTTTCAAAGATTAAACTCATTTTTTAAACAATAACTAAATGACTGATCAATCCTCATTGTTTTTTTAAGTGGCAGGGTCTTGTTCTGTCACCCAGTCTAGAGAGTACAGTGGCATGATCATGGCTCACAGCAGCCTCAAAATTTCTGGGCTCAAGGGATCCTCCCACCTCCGTCTCCTGCATAGCTGGGACTAGAGGCATGCTTCAACACACCCAGCTAACTTTTTTATTTTTTTGTAGAAACAGGCTCTCATTATGTTGCCTAGGCTGGTCTCAAACTCATGAACTCAAATGATCCTCCTGCTTTGGCCTCCCAAAGTGCTGGGATTAGAGGCATGAGCCATCGTGTCTGGCCATTTTTTTGAGTCAAGGTCTCACTCTGTCACCTAGGCTGGAGTGCAGCAGCATGACCATGGCTCACTGCAACCTCAACTCTAGGGCTCAAGGAGTCCTCCTGCCTCTGCCTCCTGAGACACTGGGATTACAGGTGTGAGCCACTGCACCCAGCTCAATCATTGTTGTTACATTCTCTCTCCCAAGAAAGGTAATTATAAAGCATTTTTGGTGACTGTGTTTTCTCAAGATGAACACACACCTTAAAATTTCTATGTCCAATACAGGTATCCATATCCCTTTTGGTTTCACTATAAACATAATTACCATGAATATCCCATCTTCAACCTTGACGTTTAATCAGCATCACACAAAGGTCCTATTTATTGTAGTAACAAACATTAACACAGCCAATCTCACAAGGGCCAAAGTTACATTTAATTATGAGGCTTTTTTTTCTTAAATCCCAGATACATTTCCATACTTGGGAAAAAAGCCAGCTATTCATTTAGACAATGGGGTTAAGAGCCACCAATATAGCGGGCAGATAAAATCACCAGCACAGGAATGCCCAAGTAGGAAAAATGATATATAATGGAGGAGCTCACTGTAATGTAAACAGCTGTTTTATGTATCTGACTCTACTATGAAATTAGAGCTTTCACAGAAGAAAAAGGATCTTTATTGTCCTTAGGCACTAGTAAAAAGTTTAGAAAGCATGTACTCAGTAAATATATGTTCAATAAAGAAGCTAGAGATTACCTATAATTAAAAAGGACAGGTGAATTTCTCAAACCATTAAGTTTGAAAGCAGGTGGGGAAATAGGAAATAAGTGTGTGAGGAAAATTCTTGGCTCTCCTAATTTGCAAATTATTTTACAGCAAACTTCTAACACTGCTTTGCATTACAGGATTTCTTACCTCCATGAATACAAAGAAAGTCATTATTTGAAATAGGGCCAGGTTCGGCAAAGGTCTTAAATTTATTTAGCCACTGTCGAGAAATATAAAACTGAAGGAGGCTTGGCTCCATTATGTTCAACAAATTTGATATCCTTCTCCTCTCTTTTTGTGCCTCTTCGCTGCTCTTCCTATTAATGACAATGATTAAATTCAATATGCATTTTACTACATTACTAGTAGATGGATTTTTCTTCTTATTAGACTTAGCACACCTATTAACACTATTAGGTCTTGGGAATTTCAAGAGAAATATACTTTGTATTATCCACCAAATACATTATATACCCATAGGGATGACACTGCATCTTATCTACGGGTATCCACATAACTACTGGAACACAGTAAGCATTCAAATGTTTGTTAATAAGATCAAGCTCAATAATTAAACTGCTTCTGTTTCAGGAGCTAGCACCTTCTTTTATAAGATGCTAAAAAATACCAAATATTTTTATAGTAATACTTCCATTATTAGCTACTTTAGGAGAAAATTTGGTACTTAATTCAGACCATCAATGCCTAATTTTTAAATTACAACTTTTTTTTTTTTTTTTTAGATGGAGTCTCACTCTGTTGCCCAGGCTAGAGTGCAGTGGCACAATCTAGGCTCACTGCAACCTCCACCCATGGGGTTAAACTGATTCTCCTGCCTCAGCCTCCCGAGTAGCTGGGATTACAGGTGACTGCCACCACGCCTGGCTAAGTTTTGTATTTTTAGTAGAGACAGGGTTTCACCATCTTGGCCAGGCTGGTCTTGAACTCCTGACCTTGTGATCCACCCACCTCGGCCTCCCAAAGTGCTGTGATTACAGGCGTGAGCCACCACGCCCAGCCCTAAAATTAATCTTTCTACAACAAAATAAATCCCTTTGCTCTTCAAGTAAATGATTTAGCATTTTCTGAACAAAGAATCATTCTACATATACAGCCTTTTACTGTATTTTACCGTAATAAAATAGGAGGAAAGCAATTTCTAATCTTGACTTAGCAATCCATCAGAATGTCTTAGAAATCACTGACAAGCCCAAACTGTGAGATGTTCTTTCACATCTATAGCTATTTCCATTACCTATAGAAAAGAACATAAGCTTCTGCATTTTGTACAGTAGATTCTGAAACTTCAGTGACACTCTGATCATCAAATTCATACCAGAGATTATTTAGATTGTTTCGGCAGTAGGCTATATAGTGTCCACCTGAATTTGAGGGAAAAGAAATCATTACAGTAATACAAAAACAACACAAGAAAGGAAGATAAACATTTTATATTTCCAGTGCCTAGCACAGCAGCTGGAATATAGGAAGAACTATGCTTGTATTTTTTTTCAATTTGCATGCTTGCCACCATTCCTTCATCACTTGATGACAGAACATGTAATTTTTTAATTTTTTTTATTTTTTAAGAGACAGTCTTGCTCTGTTCCCCAAGCTGGAGTGCAGTGAAGGGATCACAGGTCACTGCAGCCTCAAATTTCTAGGCTCAAGTCATCCTCTTGCCTCAGCCTCCTGAGTAACTAGAACTACAGGTGCACATCCCCACAACCAGCGAATTTGTTTTTATTTTTTTAGAGATGGGGTGTTGCCATGTTGTCCAGGCTGTTCTCAAACTCCTAGTCTCAAGTGATCCTTCTGCCTCAGCCTGTAGTCCCAGCTACTTGGGAGGCTGAGGCAGGAGAATGGTGTGAACCCGGGAGGTGGAAGTTGCAGTGAGCCAAGAACGTGCCACTGCACTCCAGCCTGGGCAATAGAGCAAGACTCCGTCTCAAAAAATACAAACAAAAAAAATCATGTTAATGCCTTATTATTTAACTGTATACAATTTTCAATATTGGAAACATCATAGTAAAAATATTTAATTTCATAAAATTGACATGTTTTTAATAATTAGCAGTAACATCTGTTTTTAACTTTTTTCCTTTAGATATTCAGACATTATTTAAAAGATCAATTAGGATGTTTAATTTTTTTTTTTTTTTTTTGTAGAGATGGGGTTTCACGATGTTGCCCAGACTGGTCTCAAACTCCTGGCTTTAAGTGATTCTCCCACCTCAGTCTCCCAAAAGGCTGGTATTACAGGTATGAGCCACCATCCCTAGGCTTATTTTAATTTTTTTTTTTAATCTAAGAACATCTGTTAAACCTATATACTTACTACTTGCAGTTCCATGATGGCAAATGACTGACAGAAGATTATAAGTCACAATTTGAGCTGGACTATCCTTAGCAAGAAATGGCTGAAGATCCAAGCCTTCTAGTGGAAATGAAACATGGGTACTGATTTTGGTGGAAAACATTAGTTCATGTCTGAATCTTTTAAGGTGGATGCATAAAATCTAAAAGAATAAAATTCAAAACTAATTTGTCAATACAGAAAACAAAAAGCATTATAATAGGTAACACTTAGTAATATTTTTATTCAACAAGCAAGAAACTGAGGTGTTCAATCAAAATACAATTATAAAGTTATTTAGATTTTTATTTAGTTTTAAATGCTAAAGGAGTCTATTCAATATATACTTAAGTGTCAAGGTTAAGTATTAATCTGCAATTATAACCTGCTTTCAGAGATGTTAAAAATATGGAAATGGTGAAACAAGGTACTTTCTAAGTTCACTGCTATTTGTTTTTCTAATTTTACACTTTAGACCTGGCAAGATCCTGTGAGTATGATTACACTTTGTTCAACATAGCACACTGTTAAAGGGCACTTACAGTATTTAACTTAATATTTTAAAAATGAATAATCTTAAAAAGGCACGCATAGCAACCATTCAATTCTTCAACCAAGCAAAGAGAATTTATTACTACATTTTGCTACATTAATACTTTATGTTCCTACCACATAATACAAGCTGAGCTAAAATAATGTCCATACCTCAGGAAACTTCTGTACTTTACAAAACTTTACTCCATTTCTCAACCTAAGGGGAGAAAAGAGAAAATCAATTAGTCTACAAAAAAACTTAGTATATTTAAATTTGCAGCAAAAATCTTTTAGAAAATGCAGAGATCCAGCCAGGCCAACATGGTGAAATCCCGTCTCTACTAAAAATACAAAATTAGTCAGGCATGGTGGCACATGCCTGCAGTCCCAGATACTCGGGAGGCGGAGGTAGGAGAATCACTTGAACCCAGGAGGCGGAGTTTGCAGAGAGCCGAGATTGTACCATTGTATTCCAGCCTGGGCTGGAGTGAGACCCTGTCTGAAAAAAAAAAAAAAAACAGAACAAGAAAAGAAAGAAAGGGAAAGGAAGGGGAAGGGGAAGGGGAAGGGGAAGGGGAAGGCAAGGCAAGGCAGAGACAAAAGATATCAGACTAGAAATACTTGCCACTGAATTATGTTACATGTATACATTAAATATCTTAATCAAAACACTGGAGTTCCTTATTGTAAAAAATAATGAAAACTGGCCAGGTGCGGTGGCTCAAGCCTGTAATCTCAGCACTTTAGGAGGCCAAGGCGGGCAGATCATAAGGTCAGGAGATTGAGACCATCCTGGCCAACATGGTGAAACCCCATGTCTACTAAAATACAAAAAATTAGACGGGCATGGTGGCATGTGCCTGTAGTCCCAGCTACTGAGGAGGTTGAGGCAGAGCAATCACTTGAACCCAGGAGGCGGAGGCTGCAGTGGGCCAATATCGTGCCACTGCACTCCAGCCTGGCGACAGAGCAAGACTCCATCTCAAAAAATAATAATAGTAATTTAAACCAACATATCAGTAATCAAAAATTTAGAGAGTTATATAACTCTTTGGTGAAAATTGTTTTAACAAATGTGCTACTGTCTATGATGTGGCTATGCCTTTAAAACATCTAGATATTAAGTAAAACCAGATAAAGCAAAATCTCAGTTTTATAAAATGTGTAGTTCAAGTTAATATATCAAAATCTTAGCCAGGCACCATGGCTCATGCCTATAATCCCAGTATTTTGGGAGGCCGAGGTGGGCAGATCACCTGAGGTCAGGAGTTCAAGACCAGCCTGACCAATATGGCAAAACCCCATCTCTACTAAAAATACAAAAATTAGCTGGGTGTGGCGGCGAGCACCTGTAATCCCAGCTACTCGAGAGGTTCAGGCAGGGAAAATTGCTTGAACCCAGAAGGCAGAGGTTGCAGTGAGCTGAGTGAGATTACACCACTGCACTCCAGCCTGGGTGACACAGCAAGGCTCCTTCTCAAAAAAAAAAAAAAAAAAAAAAAAAA
>NW_012116921.1:1714843-1727157 GCF_000951035.1 Colobus angolensis palliatus
TTTTTAGTAGAGACGGGGTTTCACCGTGTTAGCCAGGATGGTCTCGATTTCCTGACCTCGTGATCCGCCCGTCTCGGCCTCCCAAAGGGCTGGGATTACAGGCTTGAGCCACCGCGCCTGGCCAAGGATGGTTATTATTAATAATCAAAATTAATACACATTTGACAGATCTCTACTTTGAATTTGGAGGTAGATGCAAGGTTCTTTTCCACCTTCCCTGTTATCTTTTTCCTAGTATGCTTTGCTTTACAAGGAACAATCCCTTTCCAAGCCAACTTCCTTTTCAGCAGTCAACTAGGGCTTCAAGAACAAAGTGATAAAATGTCTCCAAAAGTAGAAGTCAGCTTTCTCATCTTTATCAACCAAATAGTATACCATTCCTTTCTGTCATGTCATGATCAGCTGCAGATCAATGTTTCCTTGAGGTTACTGCCAAGAAGTAGACGTCTGTATTATTCCAGATCTTATTAGCAGGCCGTTGTATTTTTATTATAGAGATTGAGAAGAAATTTCCAGTTCACTCTGCCTCACAAATAGTTGCTTTTCGCCAAGTCTTCCAACACTTTTTTCTGACTTACCACTAAGAAGCCTTGAAAGTCTAAATTGATTACAAGATAGAAAAAGGCAGCTGGTAGTAGATGTAAACAAAATCAGACTTTAGCTGTCTTTCTTGTCTGCCACTGTAACAGCAGATAACATCGAAGTTGGTATAACCTTTAGGAATTTTATGTAGATCTGAAACTTTGTACCTTTTACTTCCTGAATCTAGTCTGTTAAAATGGTAATTCAGAAGAAAATATTGCCTTATTTAGGAAAATGTTTTACGCAAAATCATGTACAGATTTCATCCCTCAAAATATACTCTCTCACATCTTAGATAGGCCTATTAAATCTGTCAAATTTTTACCTTACATTTGTTTCACAAAACAGCTAATCTCTATTATTACTAGCATAAAGCTTTCTGGCCTATATTTTTCTAAATACAGTGCAAATTTAACTTCACATACCCAATTCTAAAAACCAAGAAAAATATACAACATGAAATTAAAAGCACTGTCAATGTCACTTACTTTTTGCATTTTTCACAACTGTACATATTGTCACCTGCAAATAAAACAGATGTGGCATTGGTTTCAAATTAACAGCAAATTGCTTATTATGGTCCTGTAATTCTTTGATTTTGCCCCATGCTGACCTCCCACCACAGTAAAACAAGGTTCCCTTTTTTCAGTCTATGCTCATGAATCAGGTTACTGTTTACCTTCCCCTCCCTTAACTCCTGCCAACACTGAAGACCTACCTCAAATAGTATCTTTTCCATTTATTCATTGAACAAAACTTACTGAGTGCCTATCATATGTCCAAGCAAGGTACTAGATACACAAAAATAGTGAAGGACCTTAAATGATACGGAGTAGTTCACAATTACAGACACATAAATAAGTCCATTATTTTGATTGAGTTTGCCCTTCTATGGATCTCAGAACAGTTTTAAAACATTTCACTGCCGGGTGCGGTGGCTTACGCCTGTAATCCCAGCACTTTGGGAGGCCGAGGCAGGCGGATCACAAGGTCAGGAGATTGACACCATCCTGGTGAACACTGTGAAACCCTGTCTCTACTAAAAATACAAAAAAATTAGCTGGGCGTGGTGGCGGGCACCTGTAGTTCCAGCTACTCGGGAGGCTGAGGCAGGAAAATGGCATGAACCTAGGGGGGTGGAGCTTGCAGTAAGCAGAGATCGTGCCACTTCACTCACTCCAGCCTGGGCAACAGAGCGAGATTCCGTCTCAAAAAAAAAAAAATTTTCACCTATCATTTGTCTTATACCACAGGAATTCACATGAATTACTTCAGGATGTGATTTTTCTTGTTATATTTATATTATCAAGGTGGACACTAACCTAATGCCAATATGTGAAAGTACTATTAAGCTGTCTTAAAACTTAGCTTTTATGAATACATTTTATTATTTAGTCCCACTTGTATTTTAGATTCACCTACAACAATTTAGCCATAGATATTACTGTATTTCTTACCTTTTAGTTCATCTCTGGCAAAGAAGGCAGCAAGACAATCTTGCAAGGTTACTACTGGACCCCAAAACCAGCTAGGGACACATGAGACAACAAACCTGAAACATCATTGATAGAAAAAAAAGGAAATGTTCTGCCAGTACAGCAGAAACAGCAGTTTTAACAATCATGTAACACAAAGAAAATAAATGCATACCTCTTCACATATTCCATGAAAAAAGCTATCCACCCTTGTGGAGCATATGCTTCGCCACATGATCCTGCTTTGACTATAGAAGTTGGATGACTTGATGAATGCAGCTTAGCAAGGTCTTCCTTGCCAGGAATTGGCAAGGACAGATCTTGAAAGGTCTCGAGGGTTACAGACACCTAAAATTGTTTCGTGTTTTAAAAATGGGATGAACATAATGCAGCAAAACATTTACAAGGTTAGATTTTAGACTCTAAAGATCAAAGCATGTTTAAATACGAAAAACAAGAAAAACACACACAAATTGAACAGCTTTAATAGTCATAATAGCAAAAAAAAAAGAAAATACTTGCTCTGTATCAGGTATCTTCACATAAGCCCTGTGCAGTAGCTATTAGCATCCCCATTACAATCACAGATGCTGCAACATTAAACACCCCAAATCCAGCCACTGCATCTTGAGGTCCAAACTCTTAAGCACTATTGTATTTATTTTTGAAAACTGACCTTGATGGTAGTTTTAAAATGTTTTTTCAAAAAACGTGAGGCAAAACCTGGCATCTAATTTTAAATAGCTAAAAATATGTCTGATAATTTCACTTAAATATTTAGTACCAAAATAACCTACATTAAAACAATCCTATTGAAAGTTGTTAGATCTGACTTGAGATTCCAACACAATAATTGAAATCTTTTTTGTTTTTGAGATGTTATTTTACATTCATCATTGCACTAAAGTAAAACTGTACTTAAGAAAAGCTCAAAGAAACTTTGAAGGATTGAAGTGTTATTAAAAAATTCATGATTTTAATTTATGCCTTGGTTATTGTCTATGAATTAGATACTACCTTTAGTATCTGAGTACCAACCTAAACCTGGAAAAATATTTATAAACCATATTGTAACCAAATATAAAAGATACATTCACAGCTTTGTACCTGTGAATATCAACAAATTCCCAGTATACAAATTTCATCAGCCTGGGAGAATATGCAGGTGTTACCAATTCTTGTTGCTGAGCAACTTCTCGCCTTTATATGTAACCAAAATAGATGACGAAGGATAATATGTGCCTGTCCAATGATGGGTCACCATCCTTTAAACAGGATGCTGCTACTTCCAAAAAAGTAAATTCTATACCTAGAATCAATTTGTATTGATGTAAACACAATAAATGCATGTATGATCATCAATAGCAAAGAGAAGGAATTAAACTTTTCACATCATCTTGTCACATTTTTAAACAGCATTTGACAGGAATTTTCTGTGTATTCTAATACCCTCATACTCACCCTGTCACAAGTCAGACACTGCACTGAACTAATGATTGTTCCATCAAATATGTCTGAAATAACACTTCTGTATTTCTTGTGCTGTTTTTTTCTCTTTGGAGATGCAGACTGAGCTAGGATTGAAAAACATTAAAAAAAAAAATTAAAGCAGCTCCTTTCATATTTTTCTCTGGAATCTTTTTTTGTCTCGTCAATCTTACTTGTATATGATCTCTAGAATCCTTAAACTGTAAAACTTACTGTGTTGATAAGGAAATTTTCAAAATACTCTTCAAAAGAGCATAAGTATTAAAAAAAGAAAAGAAACCAAGTAGACAAGGCTTAAGATGTTTGTTGTTGTTGTTTTGTTTTGAGACGGAGTCTCGCATTGTCACCCACGCTGGAGAAGAGTGGCACAATCTCGGCTCACTGCAAGTTCCACCTCCCGGGCTCACGCCATTCTCCTGCCTCAGCCTCCTAAGTAGCTGGGACTACAGGTGCCTGCCACCATGCCCAGCTAAGTTTTTGTATTTTCAGTAGAAACAGGGTTTCACCATGTTAGCCAGGATGGTCTTGATCTCCTGATCTCATGATCTGCCCGCCTTGGCCTCCCAAAGTGCTGGGATTACAGGTGTGAGCCACCGCACCTGGCCTGTTGTTTTTTTAAAAGTATGATCCTTGGCCACCATAAATGTACATATAAGAAAAGGAACAAATTCTAAATTAGCACAATATTCATCACTGGGATGTTACTTAAATGTTCTACAAGTCAAAAGAAGAGGCCTTGAAGAGGTTAGAAAGTGAGGGAAAGATCATGAAAGTCATCATCAGGCTGAAGATGAAATAGAAGGTGTTCGGTCTCCCTATCCTGATTTCAGAGCAATTCTGTTTTCACTTATTTGTTTTGGTTTCCAAGCAAGGCTTTATTTGAAGAAAAGATTCCATTATTTAAAGTTTTTAAGAGTTCTTTTTATATTTCTGGATACATGTCTTTTGCTAGCTGTATGATTTATAAATATATCCAACCTTATCTTCCCATTCTCTGAACATCCTTTGTCAACAAAAATTTTTAAATTTTTTCTTTAATGGATCATGCGTTTAATGTCTTTAAGAACCCTTTGTCTAACCCAAAGCCATGAAGACTTTCTCCTATGTTTTCTTCTAAGAAAACATAATACTGGAACTCTCATATATACCTGGAAGGAATACTAAATGGTAGACACTCTGGTAAAAAGTCTGGCAGTTTAATACAACTATAAGCATTAAACAAACATAAAACCCAGTAATCCCACTTCTAGGTATTTGTCCTAGACAAATGAAAACATGTTCTTACAAAAACCTGTACATAAATTTTAGACCAACATTATTCATAATTGCCAAAAACTGAAAACAATTCAAAAGTCCACCAATAAGTAAGTAAATAAATAGTGGTATACCCATAAAAAATGAAATATTAGGCCAGGCACGGTGGCTCACGCCTGTAATCCCAGCACTTTGGGAGGCAGAGGCAGGCAGATCACGAGGTCAGGAGTTCGAGACCAGCATGGTCCATCTCTATTAAAAATACAAAAAATTAGCCAGGTATGGTGGCGCACACCTGTAGTCTCAGCTACTCGGGAGGCTGAGGCAGGAGAATTGCTTGAACCTGGCAGGCAGAGACTGCAGTGAGCAAAGACTGCACCACTCCACTCCAGCCTGGGCGATAGTTAGACTCCGTCTCAAAACAAAACAAAAAGAAACATTACTTGGTAATAAAAGGAATAAACTATTCAGACACGCAGTAACATGACTGAATCTCAAATGCATTATCCTGAGAGGCCAACCTGTTTCAAAAGACTACATATAAAAAGATTTTAGAAAATCAAAAGACTACATACTATATGATTCCATTTATACGACACTCTAGGAAAAGGCAAAACAATAAGAAAAGAGGATCAAGGGTGCCAGAACATAGGAGTAGAGAGATGATCTGATTACAAAGTAGTACTATGCAGGAATTCTTTGCGGTGTTAGAACTGTTCTGTATTCCGTTTGTGGCGGAGTAACAAGAATCCATGCTGCAGGTGTTAAAATTCATAAAGCTCTACACAAGAAAAAGTGAATTCAACTGTATGTAAAATTTTAAAAACAGAGTACCAACACACAAAATTTGTAATCATGTCTATGTAAAATTACGCTATCAATTTTAAAAGATCAAACCGTATTTCATAATTAACACTTTAAATTATCAAGAATCAAAACCATCATTTTAAACTAAGACCCAAAGCAAAAGAGACTAAATAAGAGAAACTTTTTACCTTTTTTGTGTGGTGGTGCCAATCCTGGCCATAAATTGCCTGATTTAGGAGGGCTTGCTGATAAACGTGGATTAACACCTTCATTTGACGGAAGGATCTGTGGTGTAGACAGGTCATTCGAATGGACATCAGTGATATATTCTGTAAGATTTAAAATTTGTATTATTACCTTAAATTGGAAAATTATTCTAACTGCCCAGTAATGTTAATTTAAAGGTTTCTTAATTTGATACTTTGAACACAATTCATATCAACAAATGTCAAGTTAAATACTTAACAAAGTGCTTACTAAGCAAAATAACAGTAACCTTCTACCCAGAAATCCAACTAATTTTTGTTTGTTTATTTATTTTGAGACAGAGTCTCCCTCTGTCCCCCAGACTGGAGTGCAGAGGTGCAATCTCGGCTCACTGTAACCTCCACCTCCCGGATTTAAGCAATTCTCCTGCCTCAGCTTCCCAAGTAGCTTAGATTACAGACATGTGACACCAGGCCCGGCTCATTTTTGTATTTTTAGTAGAGATGGGGTTTCACCACGTTGGCCAGGTTGGTCTCAAACTCCTGGCCTCAAGTGATCCACCCACTTTGGTCTCCCAAAGTGTTGGGATTATAGATGTGAATCACCATGCCCGACCCCAACTAATGTTTATAACACACTACTATTACAGGCAGTTTAGGAAGTAAGTAGTGGAAATACAAAGCCAAAAAGGATCTTGTTTATCCAAATACAGCATTAAAAAAAAAAAGAGGCTAGGCTGGGTGGCTAACGCCTATAATCCCAACACTGGGAGGCCAAGGTGGGGACTGCTTGAGCCCAGGAGTTCAAGACCAACCTGGGCAACATCATGAGACCCCCCATCTCTACAATAAAAATCTAAAAATTAGCTGGGCATGGTGGTGTACGCCTGTAGTGCCGGCTACTCAAGAGGCTGAGGTGCAAGGATCACTTGAGCCCAGGAGGTTGAGGCTGTGGTGAGATGTGATCATGCCACTGCACTCCAGCCTGGGTGATGGAATGAGACCCTGTTTCAGAAGAAAAAAAAAAAAAAGATATTCAGGACATTTTTTTAGAAGCTCAAAACCATGTGAAAGAAAAACAGATTATTCTCCCAAACTAACATAATAATCAAAATCAAGAAATGTAGGTATAAAGTAATCATAAATTATTTTGTTCTTACTGTAATAAAAGAAAAAACACACCACTTCATCAGGAAAGAACATTTTTTAAGAATTATAAGATGAATCAAGAAAATATAAGAGCTATCTTAATTGTTTGCTTTGGATTCCTAGTGTCTAACATATTCCAGGGCAAGGGAATGTGCTCAGTAACTATTTGAGTGAAGAAAAGAGAATTGTTCATAAGAGATCTTGAAAGGGGATGTACTCAGAAATTTTTCCAGATAACGCAAAATCGTTTCTCACACAGGCGTTTCTCAATTTTTCAACCATGACTAAATCAGACTACATAATATTGGGAGTGAAAAAACAACTCATTCTAGGACTTTCTGAAGGGAATAAAATTAATGAGATTTAGATTGGGAGTTGGCAATTTTTTCCTCTAACGGACCAGAGAGTAAGTATTTTAGGTTTGTGTGCCTTACAGACTTCACCAGATTTTTTTCGTTAAGCCCTTAAAACACCTAAAAGCTCAGACTCCTGACTTAGCTTATCCCCTAATTACTACATATAAGAACAAACCTGTTACAGAGCAATAAAAGATGAATATGTCCCTAATCAGGCTTAACTGGGCTTTTGACAAGAAAATCCTGAACAGCAGTCAAAGCTAAGTCTTTCAATACTGATACCTGACATATTTATTCACTAACAATTTCTACACAAGATCAGTATAATTAAGGAGCCTAACACTCTTAGTCTTCCTGACTAGAAAGCATCTGTGCACTTTACACAAGTGAACCACAAATCTTCCTATAGTTAAGAATATTTCTCAAGAAGAAATTTTGGATTCATTCAAATACCTAAATAAATTGTTTAGTTACTCTCACTCTTCAGTAATTACAGAAAAAAAACTTTTTTACATTACATGTCTGCCACTTATTTTAAGATCACATAATCTGAATCTCTAACAGCCTAATTTTGTGTGCTTTGGAAAACTAAATACCACATTTTAAGCCAAGATAAGTTAACTCTTGAAGAGATAAATTACAAAGCAATTCAACTTTCATTTGGCCACATGCTCTTTCTCAAAGAACACTGCCTAGTATCATGGCATAATCTATCACAGCAGGGCTCACTATAGTTAATTAAACTTCTACACTAAAACACATCTGATGTGATTCCAATGACAACAATCTTAATCTACTAATGTATATAATTAGAAAATTGCAATTTGGGTTATTTGCTTTTTTCCAGGATCACAATATAATTTGCTTAAAATAAAAGAGAAAATTCTGGGAAGCCCAATTTTTTAGATTACTGCATGACTATACAAAAGACATCTGATGAAATGTTTACTTCAAAAGGAGGATTGATTTCTTATATAATTAAATGACCCCAAAATTTCCTTTTTTCCTCAGGTTCTATAATTTTATGACTAATACTCACATGCAAATACTGCTAAACTATAATTCTAATTAGAAATACCCAAAGTAACAATTAAACACCCATGTCTACAAATGAAGTACTATCATTTTCATGAACAAACTACTAAATCGTCACCTGAAGCTCTGCTGTGTATTTGCACTTTGACAGTTTCCTGGTTGTTTAAGTCAACTGCTTCAGATATAGAGTCTCTATCTTTATCTAATTCGCCTTCAGAATTTACTTTATTAATCTTATTGCACATCTTCTCTTTTTGCCAATCTTTTGACATTTCTGAATTGTTTTCATCATCCTGAATTAACATTGTTGTTTCATTATTATCTTCAGAGAAGCCTCTAGAGCCATTTTCATTTTCTGCTTTATCACTGTTGCTACAAGATTCACAAGACTGAAAATCTACATCCGACTGGCTCTTGTCTTCTTCCATTGTCTCCTCAGTGGTTATGGTTTGCGGATCTTCTTCTACTTCCATGACTTGCTCTTTCAATTCTTCATGAAGCAGATCCATTAAACATCGAAGGAATTCTTGAGCATCCTAATATATCAGCAACATAATGTTACCACTTCATTACATGTGTATATAGAAACATAAGGGTAAATATACAAAATATCATTATCAACTTATATATAAACATACAGCACTATATTGAGAAAATACCAGTTTCCAGAGCATAAAGCACTAGAGAAATGAAGATGCACTCACTTCCAAAAAGTTAGGTAAATAAAGTTTTCTTTTTTTGAGATGGGGTCTCATTCTGTTGTCCAAGCTGGAGTGCTGTGGCATGACCACAGCTCACTGTAGCCTCGATCCCCTAGGTTCAAGCAATTCTCCCACCTCAGCCTTCTTAGTAGCTGGGACCACATGTATGAGCCATCACACCCAGATGATACATATTTTTAAATTATTTTTAGAAATGAGGTCTCCCTATGTTACCCAGGCTGGTCTCAAGCCCCTGGGCTCAAGCAGTCCGCGGACCTTGGCCTCCTAAAGTGCTGGGATTACAGGCATGAGTCATCACGCCCAGTCAGATAAAAATTTTAATAAACTGAAGATGATCTAAAGGTCAACTTCAGCTGGATATAGGGGTTCATGCTTGTAATCCTAACATTTAGGGAGACCAAGGAGGGAGGATCGTTTGAGTCAGGAGTTCAAGACCAGCCGGGGCAACATAATGAGACATTATCACTCTTATTTAAAAAAAAAAAAAAAAAAGGCTGGGTACAGTGCCTCATGACTGTAATCCAACACTTTGGGAGGCCAAGAAGGGTGGATTACCTGAGGTCAGGAGTTCAAGTCCGGCTTGACCAACATGGTGAAACCCTATTTCTACTAAAAATACAAAAATTAGCTGGGCATGGTGGCATACACCTGTAATCCCAGTTACTCCAGAGGCTGAGGCAGGAGAATCGCTTGAACCCAGGAGCTGGAGGCTGCAGTGAGCCAAGATTGCACCACTGCACTCCAGCCTGGGCGACAGAGCGAGACTCTGCCTCAAAAAAAGATAAAGATAAAGGAAAGTTGAAAAAATATAAACAATGAACAAGAAAAAGGGTTACTATTCTTGGCAAAAGAAAGACACAAGGAGTGATGACCCCAAAAGATAAGTGGACCAAAAAAAAAAAACATAATGGCATTTCGCAAATTTATTTAGATTAAAATTACAAAAGAAAAGCAATAAACTAACCTGCTGAGAATACCCCCGAAATGTTGGATTTACAGTTTTAATTCCTTGAAACAGATTAGTAGGCACAACAGATCCTGGCCTGAGCAAGAAAACATTTTTAAAGAGTAATTTTTGTTATTTTTAATTTTTATTTTAAAAATTAACAACCAATAATTCAAAATGTTAAATAAATTGAAAATTACGTTTCAAAAAAATCATTCAAAACTGCCTAATATGTTTCACAGGCACATCAGAACACCTTATCCTCAATATTTTAAGTGATATTTTACTGCTATACTCATCCTCAATTAAATGATTACGCTTCACCCCATGACTTTTCAAAAATGCAAATTTCCCAAATAGTTCTAAAACAAAATTATTAACATATTACAGTAAACTGTGATCCTAATGCTAAACTTTAGAACAAATAAACATAAGCAGGAAAATATTCACATAGTATTTAGGGTCCGATTTTATCATTGTGAGAATGCCTACTCCTGAATATAAAACTCTAAAGTTCCAGTAACAGCAGCTGTATAGCAGCTTTAACATTCCAACACTATATCACCAGTCCAAATACTTCCATACTTCCAAATACTTCATCTGCTTCTAAACTTCTCTGACACCTTACATTCAGCTTCAAATGTAACATGCCTGAAACAAAGCTGTCTCAAATCTGTCTCTCTTCTACTTTTTTCTGGCTCCATAAATGGACCTGCATCCTTTAAATATTTATAATATTCATTTAAAACTTTAATAAAGAAGAAAAGTATATTAAGTTACATACCTGCTTTTATGCCACAGCTCTGTCATTAGTTTGAGATAACTTTTACAAATGGCAGGTTTCTTATCTGTTCGTGCTAGTCCTCCACAATCAAGAAAAAACTGTGTCAAAGGTGGGCTAATTTTAAAAAGAGAAAAATGTTAGAGTAGAGTCAAAGCTAATACTGATTATTTCTAGTCATTCAATTAACTGACAACACGTACATCCCTAAGCTGTCATTTCTTTCTTTGATCCCTTTTACAGCTTCACTTTCATTCCTTCATAAAGAGCTCAGTCCTTTCAAATCAGATTTGGCCCCACCATATCAAGAGTCCTCCATGCTGCCAGATACACTTTTCAGTCTCCACTGAGTAATATTTGCCACAGACGACCATGCCCTCATTCTTGAACAAATCTTCTCTGGACTATTGTATGCATTTTCCTACTTTTCCTCTTTACCTCTTAAAATTCCTTTTTCCTCTTTATTGCTCTTTTTGGCCCCAGACATGTAAATGTAAGGATTCCTCAGGACTTGATCCTATGACTTTTCCCTATATACTTTTCTTCCCTGGGCGATCTAAAATTTTCAACCATATTCCAATCATGGTCAAATTTATATAAAGCCAACCATGTCATCTAAATTTCAGATTTATATCAAATGCCCAAACTGAACAGGATAAAAATTTAACTTTCAAGTGAACCTGCACTTCCTCCAGCCTTCTACATTCCATTATTTGGTACTAATATTTGTTGGTGGCTCAAGTTAGCAATTTATAAGGAAGTATAGCCTGTCATGAGTTCGATTAGCTTGAGGGAATCTCCATAAATCTATTTATAGGAAACTGACTGGGCAAAGGACCAAATTCTGACCTACATAAACCAAACCCCCTATGAAGGCAGTTAGATAACCACTAAGCCATCTCTTTGCCCAGTGTAATCCCTTTTTTTTTTTTTTTTTTTCGGTAGAGACAGGGTCTTGTTATGTTGCCCAAGCTGGTTCCAAAACTCCTAGGCTCAAGCAATCCTCCCACCTTAGCCTCCCAAAGTGCTACAGGCATGAGCCACCACACCCAGCCACCAATAGTGTAATCGTATCAGCCACATCTTTTTCAATGAAATCAGAGGAATTACAAAGTAAATCCATGGAAGCAGTATTGCGCAGTAATCAACAAAAGATCTACAAAAACAAACATACACATAAAAATCTCAGATTCAGAATTTTGTCCCTGCCAGGCATGGTGGGTTATGCCTGTAATTCCAATACTTTGGGAAGCCAAGGCAGGACATGACTCAAGGACAGGAATTCAAGACTAGCCTGGGCAACATAGCAAAAATCCACCTCTACAAAACTTTTAAAACATTATCTGGGAGCAGTGGCATGCACCTGTGGTCCTAGCTACCTGGCAGGCTGAGGCGGGAAGATCCCTTGTACCAAGGAGTTCGAGGCTGCAGTGTGCCATGATCGCTCCACTGCACTCCAGCCTGGGTGACAGAGTAAGATCCTGTCTCTAAATTTAAAAAAAAAAAAAAAAAA
>NW_012116921.1:1727222-1742021 GCF_000951035.1 Colobus angolensis palliatus
GGCTAACACAGTGAAACCCCATCTCTACTAAAAATACAAAACTTAGCTGGGTGTGGTGGCCGGTGCCTGTAGTCTCAGCTACTCAGGAGGCTGAGCTGAGATCACATCACCGCACTCCAGCCTGGCGACAGAGCAACACTCTGTCTCAAAAAAAAAAACAAACAAAAAAACAACAAACAAAAACCAGAATTCTGCCAGTACTTACTAGCTGGTTACATTGGCAAAGTTATTTAAACTTCTGTGTCTGGTTTTCTTATCTGTATAAAAATAACAATAGCAACAACCTACAGGTCTCTTAGGATTGTACTGTTAAACTTTGAATCTCCTCTCCCTTTCTCTACCCACATCCTATCAATCAATCATCCTCCTAAAAATGTTTATCTCCAATTCCTTCACCCTTTTCCTACCACCCTAGATGATGTAAACTACCACTACTTCTTTCCTAAATCATTATCATAGTCTCCTAGCTGGTCTTTCAAATTCCACTCTCTTCCCCCTCCAATTCACTGTCCATGTGGCAACCACAGTAATATTTTAAAAATATACATTATTAGCTACCCTACTATACAAACACTTCAATGGTATTGTACAACTATGAGAATAAAGACCTACATCTTTAATGTGGCCTACATAACCTAGACCCTTGTCATTCAGCTCTATGATTACTGTACCCTGTCACACAGATTTTCTTCCAGTTGCTCAAATGTGTCAAGCTCTTTCCCATTCCAAGGCTGCTTACAAGGAGCATTCTGCTAGGAATGCTCTCCCCATCCTTTCAAACAACCAGCTCATAATCATTCCTCAAATTTCAGAGTAAATGTCTCTTCTTTTTTTTTTTTTTGAGACGCAGTCTCACACTGTCACCTGGGCTGGAGTGCAATGGCGTGACCTTGGCTCACTGCAACCTCCACCTCCAGGGTTTACGTGATTCTCTTGCCTGAGCCTCCCAAGTAGCTGGGTTTACAGGTGCACACCACCACACCTGGCTACTTTTTTGTATTTTTAGTAGTGACAGGGTTTCACTATGTTGGCCAGACTGGTCTCAAACTCCTGACCTCGTGATCCACCCGCCTCAGTCTCCCAAAGTGCTGGGATTACAGGTGTGAACCACCACACCTGGCCTAAATGTCTCTTCTTTAACGTCCGAGTGCAGTGGCCCATGCCTATAATCCCAGCACTTTGGGAGGCCGAGGCAAGTGAATCACTTGAGCCCAGGCGTTGGAAACCAGCCTGGGCAACAAGGCAAAACCCCATCTCTACAAAAAATTTAAAAATTAGCCATGTTTGGTGGCATGTGCCTGTAGTCTCAGCTACTCGGGAGGCTGAAGCAGGAGGATCACACAAACCTGGAAGGCAGAGTTGCAGTGAGCCAAAATCGCGCCACTGTGCTCTAGCCTGGGCAACAGAGTGAGACCCAGCCAAAAAAAAAAAAAAGTCTCTTCTTCAAAGATGTGTTCTCTGATTACTTAATAAAAATTGGGTTATCTTTATTTCACAAGGTTATGAAACATAAGAAAACTGAAGGCAAAATATTTATGGAGGCAAAATATTATGTCTAAACAAAAATTAGATTATTTTGGGAAGAAGTACAGGTTTAATATCCCTAATACAAAATACAAAATCAAAATGCTCCAAAATCCACAACTTTTTGAATGCCAACATGATATTCAAAGGAAATGCTCATTGGAGCATTTCAAATACTGGATTTTTGGATAAGGGATGCTCAACCAGTAAGTATAATGCAAATAAATACTCCAAAATCCAGAAAAATCTGAAACACTTCTGATTCCCAGCATTTCATAAGAGGGATACTCAACCTGTAGACATATGTTGAATCTCCAATCACTGCTCTATAATTTAATCCAGGAGAAAGGGTAATGTCAAAGTCAGTGATTTCTGAATTTTGGTCCAGACTCAATGCATCTAAATTTAAAGGGTAATATCACCTGACTCAATGCAAACTTAAAGAGTAAAACCACCTGACATATCTATTTTGTAAGACTACGATTACAAAAAAAAATCTGACTCCTTTATTAAAGGCTTTCCATCTACAGAAAAATATAAAATATTTTCATAAGATCTCTGAATTAAAAGCAATCTGAATAATTAGTTCACACTCTTCGTTTTCTAAATGTAAGAAACAATAACTTGCTCAAAGACACACAACTACCCAGGGTTTACACAAGGACCAGCAGCCTCAAGAAACTACAGGCATACACAGAGTAACATCATTGGGACAAGAATGGGTTATGTCCCAAACCAGATTCTTGCCTGTTCTACCTTGAGAGTTAGTCAACTACTATAGTTGCATGGTTTTCTGCTCAAAAAATAACTTTAAAAATCATACAAACAAAATTAATTTCTCTATTTACCAATTAGAAAGAGCCTGCAAAGCTGCATTCATGTAACAAGTATTTCCAATATTTTTCAAACCTGTAAGACCTATTAAGAAAAAATATACATGAAGTCATCATTCAATAAAGCAAAATGACTCAATTTTAGGGGTCATTAATATGGTTCCCAAATTATACTAAAGACCACAGAAATACAATACAGCAACTTGAACAACTCAGAGAGGTCACACTTTTGGAAGCCTTACAATCACCAAACATTTTGTTTTGTTTTGTTTTGACGGAGTCTCGCTCTGTCGCCCAGGCTGGAGTGCAGTGGTGCAATCTCGGCTCATTGCAAGCTCTGCCTCCCAGGTTCACACCATTCTCCTGCCTCAGCCTCCTGAGTAGCTGGGACTACAGGCACCCGCCACCACACCCAGTTAATTTTTTGTATTTTTAGTAGAGACAGGGTTTCACTGCATTAGCCAGGATGGTCTCGATCTCCTGACCTCGTGATCTGCCTGACTCAGCCTCCCAAAGTGCTGGGATTACAGGCATGAGCCACGGCGCCTGGCCACAATCACCAAAATTTTGAGTTTTATATAAGTTCAAGGATTAAACAGTTCAACCTTTGAAATTTGCACAGGAAGAATAGCCTTTCCTATTAACATTTAAGACTAGATGTTTTTAAAAATCATTAATTGAGGCTTTTACATTTATTATAACTAAAGTTTAATTATTTTGAGAAATGGTTTAATGACAACGCAAAAAAGTTCATGTCATGATAAATGATAAACATCTTTTTCCTTTCCATTTCAAGGTATTGCATTGAAAGTAGTATTTATGCCGGGCGTGGTGGCTCACAACTGTAATCCCAGCCCTTTGGGAGGCCAAGGCAGCCGGATCACGAAGTCAGGAGATCGAGACAATCCTGACTAACAGGGTGAAACCCCATCTCTACTAAAAATACAAAAAATTCGAAAGGCGTGGTGGCGGGCGCTGCAGTCCCAGCTACTCAGGAGGCTGAGGCAGAAGAATGGCATGAACCCAGGAGGGAGAGCTTGCAGTGAACCAAGATCACACCATTGCACTCCATCCTGGGCAATAGAGCGAGACTCCATCTCAAAAAAAACCAAAAAACAAAAAAGAAAGTAGTATTTATTAGGTTGAACCATAAGATACTACTGACAATCTACAAAAATGGCAATTTCATATGGTTCAAGCTAATACGAAAACGAAGCCATTTGACTTATCACTTCCATATATATAGTCAAGTTCACTTTCATCAGTTTACTTTCATTATTAAAAGATGAAATAAATACTAAAAAAAAGTTATAAATGCTATTTGGATTTGGAGCAAAATGAAGAAAATTTAAAATTCTAAAAACCTCTAAAACGAGACTGAACTACCACTTACTGATAAGTATCCAGTAAAATTAATAGTGTGGGCTAAATTAATGGGTTAAAACTGGGAAACACATAAAATATTTATAAATTAGTCATGTCAAGCTTAAACAAAAGCGTTAATTTCCAGATAATTATCTAAATATACATTCAATATACCACTAGTATCAATTATAAAACAGAAATTTTTAAGTTTATACTAACAACAGTGGGCCTAAAAGAATATGGAAAATCCAAATAGACTGGTTCTCAATTTAGGGGAAGAAGGGAGAAGTGTATCACCTGATTCTTTTTCCAAATGTTTTCCCCTGAAAATTCTGCTAAGGGAATACCTTAATACCTAATACCTCCCCATCACTGACAATAGAAAAATGAGTTGAGAAACACTGTTAAAACAGACCTCAAAAGGCAAGTTAAGCAAAAAGATCGTAAGGTTCAACTGCAAAAGAGTAAGTAGGAGCCCAGCTTTGGTAAACTGATACCAGAGAAACCAAAAGCTTGTTTTGCAAATAAAATTTTACTAGGTCAAATTTCAAAGTCCTTTTGTTGTAATTATCAAGCCCGTTCTACCTCCACATTTTGAAACTTTTATATTATATGGTTTTCTAAAGAAACGGGCAGTGCTATATAAGGGTTACATAGGATTATTTTACCTCTTGCCCTAAGTTCATCTTCTTCGTCCACTTCTATATCCAGATCATCAAATACGGCAACCAGAGGAGTTTTTAATGTTGTATTACTGGGTATTTTAAAATCCTTGATAACAAAAAAAGAGAGCACACTTGAACAAATCCTTAAATTTAAAAAAAAGCTTTAATTGTAACTTATATAACATCTATACCATAAAAATTACTGAGATGTTATTTTAATAGCGGAACCATAAGAATTTGTGGTATTAGCAATTAAAGTAAACTTACATTTCTGTTTTAAAGGAAATAAGGATCTACCCTAGGTAATAGCATGTCAGCCCCACTTTATTAACATATGTATTTGAGTTAAAAAGGCACTTTTTATGACTGAATTTTCTGAATTAAAACTCCACAATAACTGCAAGTATGTGACATTAAAAAGTCACATAGCTAAAAAGACCTCTGAAGGATACTATCGTACACTGTCTTCTCAGATCTAATTTTCTACAGGGAAAAAGGCAAAAGTTTTTCATCATAACACATTATCTGTAGACTTCTACAATCTCTCCTGATAGTACTATATTTACTTTGCACACTTTTTTTTTTTTTTTTTTTCCTGAAACAGAGTCTCACTCTGTTGCCAGGCTGGAGTGCAGTGGCATGATCTCGGCTCACTGCAACCTCCACCTCCCAGGTTCAAACGCTTCTCCTGCCTCAGCCTCCCGAGTAGCTGGGACTATAGGTGCATGCCACCATGCCCAGCTAATTTTTGTATTTTTAGGAGAGAGGGGGTTTCACCATGTTGGCTAGAATGATCTTGATCTGTTAACCTCATGATCCGTCCACCTCGGCCTCCCAAAGTGCTGGGATTAGAGGTATGAGACACCACATTCGGCCTGCATGATTTTATGCATATTAAATAGTTCAAGCACTTACTTTAAAAATATTCTAATATTAATTTCCAACAACTGGCTTGATTCAGAGGTTGCAACTGATAACCTGTTACCCAAATGCTAGCAAACACTTAAAAAAAAAAAAAAATTTTGAGCTACAGTTTAAAAAATTCGGAGATGACAAATAAAAATCAAAATTTGAAAGCTCTCTTATAGTATCAGAAGCTTGAACTACAATGAACCAACATTCAGCAACACCCAGAGAAGGAAACTGAATAGCAGCATAAATTTAGCATGTACTCTGGTTCTCCAAGTTATTATAGCCTTACTTTACCTCTAAAATGCAGGCATATGCACTAATTCCCAACCATTTTACTTTCCTGACATCTGTAGAGACTGGACATTTGAGTAGACTTCATACTCCCATTTTGTTTTTATAAAGTAATTGTTTTTAAAAAGATACATGCTCACTACAAAATATCTAAATGCAGAGAAGTACAGAGGCTTAAAAAAAATCACTTGAAATTTTACTATCTAGAAAAAATGTCTATTTGAAAAATCTTATTAATACTTGTATGGCTTCCAATATTTTACTATTTTGCAAATATTCTGTGGTAAACTGGATTCAAACAGCATATAAGTTTTGGTCTACTAAAGAAATCTATCTGAACAACTTTTTTCTTCTGAACAATTTCGTCAACAATGGGATCATAAGGAAGTTGCATGAAATTAAGTTTATGCCTTTTATGTGTTAACATATTTACAAGTCATCAGAAGATTATTAACAAGCCATCAGGAAAGTATCGGTATACTTTTTCTAACAGATTCAACATTAATTAAAGTTTGTAATCTTGATCTTTTCTGGTAGAAATGGCAATAGACAGCTTATTTAACTTACTTCTCTAGTAAGTGATGCTGATAATTTTGCCTTCATAGATTATTAGTTTCTTGTGTGATTAAACTTTGGTCATAACATTACACTTCTTTCTTTTTTTAAATTTTTTCTACTTATTACCATTCAGATATCTTCAGTCGGACAAACTTTTGTTAATAATGTAAGAGGATTCAATAAAACTACCATTTTCATACTACCTGGACTTCTGAAAAAGACTAAACATGTTTGTGAATGATAAATAGGTATAAGCCGGAGAAATAGTAATGGTTATAATTAAGTAAAGCCATTCAACTGAGAAATTGAAAATGCAATAAATTACTCTTTGCCTAAAATCTAGCCACCTTAAGTTATATCATGTGTAAGGCAAGCAAATTTATTATCACAAATGTCTACCATAAGAACGTGATACAAACATACAACAGAAAAACCTGAGACTTGGTATCAATGAACAAATACAGAAATATGTGATTTCTATAATACACATGAGGAAAAAAGCTCACTCTTCATCAAACCTGATCAAATTCTGATCAAACGATGATCAGAATAAGAAGCCAACTATTCTAAGTTAATTTCCTTTTCCCTATTTTTCTATGAGTTAAAAATTCTGAAAATTAAGTGATAAATTCTGTGAGGAAACCTATACGTTTTCTAAGTCTCTTGATCCAAAAGGAGAAAAACCTCTTTTTTTTTTTTTTTTTTTAGTTGGAGTCTCGCTCTGTCAGCTAGGCTGGAGTACAGTGGCGCAGTCTCGGCTCACTGCCAGCTCCACCTCCCAGGTTCATGCCATTCTCTTGCCTCAGCCTCCCAAGTAGGTGGGACTACAGGCGCCCGCCATCATGCCCAGCTAATGTTTTGTATTTTTAGTAGAGACGGGGTTTCACCATGTTAGCCAGGATGGTCTCGATCTCCTGACCTCGTGATCTGGCTGCCTAAGGCTCCCAAAGTGCTGGGATTACAGGCGTGAGCCACTGCGCCCAGCCCAAAGGGAGAAAAATCTTTAACCAAAGACTGATGCTAAGCTTTATTATATTTTACTTTGTTTTCAGTAATAAGTAAAACGTTCATAGTAATAAAAAGGGGATGGAAGGGAGGACAGAAAGGGGAAGAGAGCTGAATTAGTAACTGTCATTCCCTATCAAAGAAGGCCTACCACCTTTCTTGGAATCAGATTTACCAGAAAAAGATGAAGACTACTTGAGTCGTTTTAAAAAAAAAAAACTTTAAAAATTCATTAGGGGCTTTTCCATCTTCAGACAGGTGGGCTTCAATCTCACCCTAATCTATCACTCTAAGCAACACAAGAAAGGGGAGCATGAGAACTTTATTTGAGAGAAAAAAGACACATTACAGAAATTTTCAAAGTACAGGTTAGGCAGTATTCCTTTTTAAAATTTTAGCTATATAACAAATTCTGAAATTATTACCTGAATGTTTTACAGCTTAACTAAGTGGATCTAGATTATTACCTGGACACTGTTTTCTTGTATTTGGTGAGGTTGTCTTACATGAGGCAATGAAGGCTGAGTTCCTAATTTCCTATCCAAAAATACTTCTTTGCTGCAAGCATAACACCATACTCGAAGAGTGGTAAGGTTCACAGTTAGATAATGTTTTGTCTCCTATATCATTTCACAGTAGAGGGAAAAGAGGAACCAAAATTACATATACTTGAAAACAGTTCTTCAAAAGATAACAGAAGATAAACTGCTGGCCTTTGATGAGTAACAATATACTCAAAAGCCAGTTTAGAATACCAAAAAAAAAATTCTTTAGATAAACTTCTAAGGTATAATGAACAGTAACAATATGTAAGCCTACTCTAGAAATTACTCTGCCATTTTCCCCTCACTATTCATTATATAAAAAAATAAATGCAAGAGTAAAAGACCTTGCTTTGCAGTCTGCAAATAAACATAACACAAGAAAATAATTAACAATAGCTAGTAACTACTCTAAGAAATCAGAATGGCAAAAGAACACAAATGACATGAGTCAAAGCATAAAACAGCTCTAGCAATATAGAATATATAGAATATACAATCCTGGAAAGATAAAAGTCTAGCCTTTCTCAACCAGAGTTCCACTAGAGAATCAAACCCTACAAAAAATGATCTAAGTGACTAATTTCTCAATTCTCCCAAGGGTGGGACACAGCAAGTACCATTTTAGATGCACAGAAAGAAGTAAATGATATACAATGATGCCTTCGAGTTTGGGTATTCAGGCTTAATTAATTCTCTAGAGGAATCCTGGTTGAGAACAGTTGATGCTGTAGAGGTAATCAATGTGCATCTTAAAACACAGTCATTCGAGAAACTTTCCATTTAGAATGGGAGGTCTACATAACACTACAGAAGAGGCATGCCAGAGTTACATGAGAAGTACTAAACAACCAGAGCAAAGCAGAAAGGTGAGTCCAGTTAGGATAATGTGCAGGAAAAGGCAATATGACACGAGCTGAGACTTAAAGAAGTTAGCCAGGCTATCTCATAAACCTAAGTACCCATTCTCTCTCGGGCTTCAACCTCCTAATACATCAGCTGTCACCTCCAAATATCTGAAGATGTCTGGATGTACACTTTTTTTTCTTTTTTTGAGATGGAGTTTCGTTCTTGTTGCCCAGGCTGAAGTACAATGGCACAATCTTGCCTCACTGCAACCTCCGCCTCCCAGGTTCAAACAATTCTCCTGCCTCAGCCTCCCGAGTAGCTGGGATTACAGGTGTCTGCCACCATACTCAACTAATTTTTTTGAATTTTTAATAGAGACGGTGTTTCGCCATGTTGGCCAGGCTGGTCTCGAACTCCTGACCTCAGGTGATCTGCCTGCCTCAGCCTTCCAAAGTGCTGGGATTACAGGTGTGAGCCACTGCACCCGGCCAGATGAACGCTTTTGAAATCAGTGCTTTCTTAAACACAACCTCATTTTAACGTTCATCCTCCTAGCAATTCCCTTCACCACCTTTCACAGAGAATATAAGTGAAGTTTTAACTTAGAGCGCAAACTTGAATTAATAATGTTATACTGGCTTTCCCTTTCCTTCAGGTACTTTTTAAACAAGTCTTCCATTAAATTTTTTATATACATACCTGAGAATGTATGGTGCTGTGATCTACTTGTGATTCACCACAGCCAACATATGAACATCTATTCTATAAATAATTATACAGGAAGAAAAATAAGATACTTTATAATATACATGTAAATTTACAACAGCATTACAATTATACTTACAATTAAGTTTGGATTACCTATTTTAAACTCAATGAGTAAATGACTTTCCAGTCATAAAATTTAACCAAATGTTTCCAGGCACAAAATAAAACCAGAATATATATTTCTAAGCTAAAAGCTATGTCATTTCTAATAAAAGGCAAGCATAAAATACCTGAGTGATTTACTAAAAACTGCAAAAGCACTATAAATTAAGATCTTTCCAAAGTTTATTTTTTGTAATCAATAATGACCTTTTAAAGCAAGTTTAATTTACAAAAATCACTTTAAGTGTCAACAATTTTCTGGTTATGATTATGCAGATCCAAATTTATTATTATTATAGTAATCTTTCCAGGAAAAAACAGTACACACCTCCAGACATGCCCAAAGATTCGGTCCTCGGACTTTACAATCCTGACAAGTACCCTATAAAAAGAAATAAAAAAGACAACATTGGTTATATTGACAGAAACACATACAATTCACTAATGCACTGACATTATACATATTTTTAAAACATGGCTCATAGAGTATTATAACAATTTATGAAAATTACATATTCAAGAGAAAAGTGAAGTTTTTCAAGGAAGAAAAAACCTGTTTCTTACATGAGATTTTTGTATCAAATCTTCTTTTGTTATTTCACCAACTGAATCCAAATGTGGACAATGATTTCGAAAAGCTGACATTTTGTTAGGAATTTTTTCCTGTTTCCCAACACTTTCAAAATGAGGTAACACCTATAGGAAAAGTAACACACACAAAAAAATTAGTAAGTGAATGCTTACAATGCCCGCAAAGATTCCAAAAAAATTAAAAAATAAAAATGCTAACATATTAAAAATGATTAAAAGAAAACATAACATAAGAATGATATGTTTATAAGTTTGCCCTGTAAAAGAGTGTATTCTCAAACATAGATGAGTTTTCAGAATCGAAGTTAATTTGAACACTGGAAATTTCTCTACTACATAAACATTTTATTAAAATTGACATCTATAAATAAATGTACGTTTGTTTTTCCATGACTTTTGCTGCTTTTCCACTCTCTCATTTCACTTTTTATAGATAAATAAAAGAGGGGAAATATTCACGTTATTCAGTTGTGAAGCATTTTTATCCTTTTTCTTAAAAAAAAAAAAACTAATCCTTAGGCTAGACTAGCAGTTGAAAAAAAAAAAAAAAAACTTCAAGTAGAAAGCTTCATTTTTCTACTAACAGGACCCCCTACTGATGGCGTAAATGAAATCATCTGGTATCCTGGCCTTATACCAGGATAGGCACTAAATTATATCAGGGTTTCTCAATCCCGGCACTACTGACACTTAGGGTCAGATAATTCTTTGCTGTGAGGTATTGTCCTGTGCATTGCAGGTTATTTGGCAACATTCCCACTTCTATCCACAAGAGACAGACCATCCCTGCCACCACTCTGAGCTCTGATGACCAGCGTCTCCAGACAGTATCAAATTATATCCTCTGGGGAACAAAATCTCTCTAGGTTTGAGAACCCCATTTTCATGATCTTTACAACCCCTGAAGTAGGTGCCATTATTAGCTTCATTTGCATATAAGGCTAAGAGATGCAAACTTTACTGATTCCACAGCGTCTGATTCAAGTAAAGTGAGTGATTTCCAAACAAAGGTCTCAAGTCTAATTCGGTATTTCTAGATCTTTTGGTTTTACCTTTTCACTAACAGAGTTTTGAAGCTCTTAATTCAACTTTGAGGTTTGAGAACACTTTCCCAAAAAAAGGTAAGAATTTGCTAGGACAGAACGAAACAGTTTAAAAGTCTGAACTTCAGAAACATTGTAAATTTAATTCCTTTTGTGGTTTATAAGTTATTCAATAAACCATGCAGGTCTATGTAATACTTTATAACTACATACAACCCCTTTGTTACCCTATAGCTTATATAAGAGTGTCTGTCTGCCTTTTATTAATTAATTAATTTATTTATTTATTTTTGAGACAGAGTTTCACTCTTGTTACCCAGTCTGGAGTGCAATGGCGTGATCTCAGCTCACCGCAAACTTCACCTCCCAGGTTCAAGTGATTCTCCTGCCTCAGCCTCCCAAGTAGCTAGAATTACAGGCATGCGCCACCGCACCCGACTAATTTTTTTGTACTTTCAGTAGAGATGGGCTTTCTCTATGTTGGTCAGGCTGATCTCAAACTCCCGACCTCAGGTGATCTGCCTGCCTCAGCCTTCCAAAGTCCTGGGATTACAGGTGTGAGCCACTGTGCCCGGCCTCTGTCTGCCTTTTAAACCCATTGCAATAAATTTGCAGAAATATTAACACATTAGTAAATACGTTTTTAAATTATACTTTAAGTTCTAGGGTACATGTGCACAACATGCAGGTTTGTGTAAATACATTTTTTTAAGTTAAAAAAACAAAATCAAATCAAATAATCAATTCACTATTACATTGCAATGCACAAAATTCACCAGGAACTACTCTTAGGGTTAATAGTGCAAACATTTCTTTTTCCTTTTGAGACAGGGCCTCATTCTGTCACTCACACTGTAGTACAACAGGACAAACACAACTCACTGCAGCCTCAACCTCCTGGTCTCAAACCATCCTCCTGTCTCAGCCTCCCGTGTAGCTACAACTACAGGTGCATGCCATGTGATCAGACTACCCCAACCCAGAGAAAACACCACGGAAAAGGATTGGGTAAAACAATTCTCAAGGCCTTTAAGGGTTGTTTGTATTCTCACCAGCCACAGTTGAAAGACACCATAATAGAGGAAATAAAGTACTCAGAATGGCATTGCCTCAATAATGGTAAGAAATTATCCTCAATCTAAAGGCTACTTTGGTTCTGCCTTTAAAAAGTTCAAAAAGGGCCAGGCGCAGTGGCTCACCCTGTAATCCTAACACTTTGGGAGGCCAGGTGGGCAGATCACGAGGTCAGGAGATCGAGAACATCCTGGCCAAGGAAACCCTATCTCTACTGAAAATATAAACATTAGCTGGGCGTGCTGGTATGCACCTGTAGTCCCAGCTACTCAGGAGGCTGAGATAGGAGAATTGCTTGAACCCAGGAGGCGGAGGTTGCAGTAAGCCAAGATCGCGCCACTGCAATCCAGACTGGGGACAGAGCAAGACTGTCTCAAAAAAATTAAAAAAAAAAAAAGTTCAAAAAGAAGTCTTAAAAGGATCAAACTATTCTGAAGGAACTGTGTTCAGAACAAAGCTTAAGGACATTTAAAGGAATGAAAAAATTCAGTACCCAACAAGGTGAAAATCACAATGACTGGCATCCAATAAAAAACGACAGGCATTCTAAGAAGGAAAATCCGACCCACAGTGAAGAGAAAAAGAAGAAACCAAGAAATAGGACAGATGACAGAACAAAGATAGAATAAATCTTAATCTTAAAAATTAAATCAGAACATCAGTGATATGGGGGAAAATGTTCAAATTTGATGAAAACTAGAGCCCTATAGATCCACAAGCAATTTAAACTCAGCACAAAACACACAAACTACACCATGCACATTAAAAAAAAATTGTTTAAAACTAGTAATAAAAAGAAAATCTTAAAAAGTAGCCAACAGGCTAGGTACAGTAGCTAATGCCTATAATCCTAGCACTTAGGGAGGCCAAGGCAGGAGGATTCCTTAAGCTCAAGAGTTAGAGACCAGCCTGGGCAACATAATGAGACCTCGTCTCTACTAAAAATTTAAAAAATCATCTAGGCATGGTGGCACGTGCCTATAGTCCCAGCTACTCATGAGGCTGAGGTGGGAGGATCACCTGAGCCCAGGAGATGGCAGCTACAGTGAGCTGTGATCACATCACTGCATTTCAGCCTGAATGACACAGCAAGACCCTGTGTCAAAAACAAAAACAAATTTGGAATAAGTGCGATGTGGTGCTGTGAAGAATGTATATTCTGTTGATTTGAGGTGGAGAGTTCTGTAGATGTCTATTAGGTCCACTTGGTGCAGAGCTGAGTTCAAGTCCTGGATATCCTTGTAAACTTTCCGCTCGTTGATCTGTCTAATGTTGACAGTGGGGTGTTAAAGTCTCCAATTATTACTGTGTGGGAGTCTAACTCTCTTTGGAGGTCTCTAAGGACTTGCTTTATGAATGTGGATGCTCCTGTATTGGGTGCATATAAATTTAGGATAGTTAGCTCTTCTTGTTGAATTGATCCCTTCAACATTATGTAATGGCCTTCTTTGTCTCTTCTGATCTTTGTTGGTGTAAAGTCTGTTTTATCAGAGACAGGACTGCAACCCCTGCTTTTTCTTTTGTTTTCCATTTGGTTGGTAGATCTTCCTCTATCCCTTTATTTTGAGCCTATGTGTGTCTCCACTTGAGATGGGACTCCTGAATACAGCACACTGAGGTCTTAACTTCATATCCAATTTGCCAGTCTTTTAACTGGGGCATTTAGCCCATTCACACTTAAGGTTAATATTATTATGTGTGAATCTGATCCTATCATTATGATGTTAGCTGGTTATTTTGCTCATTAGTTGATGCAGTTTCTTCCTAGCATCGATGGTTTTCACATTCTGACATGTTACTGCAGTGGCTGGTACCAGTTGTTCCTTTCCATGTTTAGTGCTTCCTTCAGGAGCTCTTGTAAGCAAAATTGACCACATAGTTGGAAGTAAAGCACTCCTCAGCAAATGTAAAGGACAGAAATTATAACAAACTGTCTCTTAGACCACAGTGCAATCAAATTAGAACTCAGGATGAAGAAACTCACTCAAAACCACACAACTACATGGAAATTGAACGACTTGCTCCTGAATGACTACTGGGTAAATAACAAAATGAAGGCACAAATAAAGATGTTCTTTGAAACCAATGAGAACAAAGACATAACATACCAGAATCTCTGGGACACGTTTAAGCAGTGTGCAGAGGGAAATTTATAGCACTAAATGCCCACAAGAGAAAGCAGAAAAGATCTAAAATTGACACCCTAACACCACAATTAAAAGAACAAGAGAAGAAACAGCAAACACAGTCAAAAGCTAGCAGAAGGCAAGAAATAACTAAGATCAGAGCAGAACTGAAGGAGATAGACACACAAAAAACCCTTCAAAAAAATCAATGAAACCAGGAGCTGTTTTTTTGAAAAGATCAACAAAATTGATAGACTGCTAGCAAGACTAATAAACAAGAAAAGAGAGAAGAATCAAACAGACGCAATAACAAATGATAAAGGGGATATCACCACCGATCCACAGAAATACTAACTACCAGCAGAGAATACTATAAACATCTCTATGCAAATAAACTAGAAAATCTAGAAGAAATGGATAAACTCCTGGACACATACACTCTCCCAAGACTAAACCAGGAAGAAGTTGAATCCCTAATTAGACCATTAACAGGCTCTGAAATTGAGGCAATAATTAATAGCCTACCAACCAAAAAAAGTCCAGGACCAGAT
>NW_012116921.1:1744328-1745549 GCF_000951035.1 Colobus angolensis palliatus
AAAAAAAAAGAAAAGGCCTTCAACAAAATTCCACAGCCCTTCACGCTAAAAACGCTCCATAAATTCGGTATTGATGGGACATATCTCAAAATAATAAGAGCGATTTATGACAAACCCACAGTCAATATCATACTGAATGGGCAAAAACCGGAAGCATTTTCTTTGAAAACTGGCACAAGACAGGGATGCCCCCTCTCATCACTCCTATTCAACTCAGTATTGGAAGTTCTGGCCAGTGCAATCAGGCAGGAGAAAGAAATTATGAATTGAGGAAGCCAAATTATCCCTGTTTGTAGATGACATGATTGTATATTTAGAAAACCCCATTGTCTCAGCCCAAAATCTCCTTAAGCTGATAAGCAACTTCAGCAAAGTCTCAGGATACAAAATCAATGTGCAAAAATCACAAGCATTACTATACACCAATAAAAGAGAGCCAAATCATGAGTGAACTCCCATTCACAACTGCTTCAAAGAGAATAAAATGCCTAGGAATCCAACTTACAAGGGGTGTGAAGGACCTCTTCTTCAAGGAGAACTACAAACCACTGCTCAATGAAGTAAAAGAGGACACAAACAAATGGAAGAACATTCCATGCTCATAGATAGGAAGAATCAATATTGTGAAAATGGCCATACTGCCCAAGGTAATTTATAGATTCAATGCCATCTCCATCAAGCTACCAATGACTTTCTTCACAGAATTGGAAAAAACTACTTTAAAGTTCATATGGAACCAAAAAAGAGCCTGCATTGCCAAGACAACCCTAAGCAAAAAGAGCAAAGCTAGAGGCATCATGCTACCTGACTTCAAATTATACTACAAGGCTACAGTAACCAAAACAGCTATACTGTTTTGGTTACTGTACCAAAACAGAGATATAGACCAATGGAACAGAACAGAGTCCTCAGAAATAATACCACACATGTACAACCATCTGATCTTTGACAAACATGACAAAAACAAGAAATGGGGAAAGGATTCCCTATTTAATAAATGGTACTAGGAAAACTGGCTAGCCATATGTAGAAAGCTAAAACTGGATCTCTTCCTTACACCTTATACAAAAATTAATTCGGCCGGGCACGGTGGCCCAGGCCTGTAATCCCAGCACTTTGGGAGGCTGAGGCAAGTGGATGACGAGGTCAGGAGAACAAGACCATCCTGGCTAACACGGTGAAACCCCGTCTCTACTAAAAATACAAAAAATTAGCCGGGCG
>NW_012116921.1:1746687-1753173 GCF_000951035.1 Colobus angolensis palliatus
AAAAAAAAAAATGATAGACTGTATTAAGAAAAGGTGGCACATATACACCATGGAATACTATGCAGCCATAAAAAGGGATGAGTTCATGTCCTTTGTAGGGACATGGATGAAGCTGGAAACCATCATTCTGAGCAAACTATCACAAGGTCAGAAAAGCAAACACTGCATGTTCTCACTCACAGGTGGGAACTGAACAATGAGAACACTCGGGCACAGGGCAGGGAACATCACACACTGGGACCTGTCGTGGGGTGGGGGCGGGGGGAGGGATAGCATTAAGAGAAATACCTACTGTAAATGACAAGTTAATGGGTGCAGCACACCAACATGGCACATGTATACATATGTAACAAACCTGCACGTTGTACACATGTACCCTAGAACTTAAAGTATACTTAAAAAACAATAATAATATAAAAAAAACACAGCCAACAAAGACCCACAATATTCAGAGGAACAAAGAAGGACAGAGGGCTTCTCACTGGAGATAACACAAGCCAGAAAACACTAGGGCAACATCTTTAAAGCACCAAAAAAAACCCTGTTAACACAGAATTCCATACGTGACAAACATCTTACAAAAAAGAAAAGAAAGACCTCTTTAGATATACAAAAGCGGAAAAAATTTATCACTAGCATACCTGCACTATAAAATCTGTATGTATCTTTCAATATTTTTCTATGCTCACGTAATCATACAAAAGCACAGACACATGCAGCCTTCTTCAGTCATCATTTCTTCAACAAACATGTAATCATTTACTTTTCTGAATCCTCCTCTTACTCAGGGTAAGGGAGAATTTAATGAACAGCCCTCTATGTCATTTTCATGGATACACAGTACTTCATGATGCATGCACTGTGTAGATTATTTAATCAATTCTCCCCTTGATGGACATTCACTTTGTTTCCACATTCTGCCAATAAAAACATCCTTATAGGTCAGGCGTGGTGGTTCACACCAGTAATCCCAGCACTTTGGGAGGCCGAAGTGAGTGGATCACTTCAAGTCAGGAGTTCAAGACCAGCCTGGCCAACATGGTGAAACCCCGTCCCTAGTAAAAATACAAAAATTAGCCAGGCATGATGGCACATGTCTGTAATTCCAGATACTTGGGAGGCTGAGGCAGAAGAATCACTTGAATCTGGGAGGCGGAGGTTGCAGTGAGTCGAGATGACAACAGAGCAAGACACTTTCTCAAAACAAACAAACATCCTTATAGGACAGGTGCAGTGGCTCACATCTGTAATCCCAACACTTTGGGAGGCTGAGACAGGGATTATTTGAGCCCAACAGTTGGAGAACAACCATGGTTAACAAAGAAGACCTCATCTCCACAAAAAAATTAAAAAATTAGCTAGGCATTGTGTGCATGCCTGTAGTACTGGCTACACGGGAGGCTGAGGTAGGATAATCCCTTTAGCCCAGGAGGTCAAGCCTGCAGTGCATGCTGCTGCATTTCAGCCTGGGTGACAGAGCAAGACCCTGTCTTCAAAAAAAAAAAAAAAAATGCTTATAAATATTATGAATATTACCTTACATGGGCTGGTTTTGAAAAATAGGTTTTGTAAGATTACTTTCCAAAGGGGCTATACCTGGTCAGGCACAGTGGCTCACACCTGTAATCCCAGCTTTAGGAGGCTGAGGCGGGCAGATCACTGGAGGTCAGGAGTTCGAGACCAGCCTGGCCAACACAGTGAAACCCCATCTTTACTACAAACACAGTGAAACCCATCTCTACTAAAAATACAAAAATTAGCCGGGCATGGTGGTGCGCACCTCTAATCCCAGCTACTAGGCAGGCTGAGGCACGAGAATCGCTTAAACCTGGGAGGCACAGGTTGCAGTGAGCCAAGATTGTGCCACTGCACTCCAGCCTGGGCAAAAGAGTAAGACTGTCTAAAAACAACAACAACAAAAAAATAAAGGGTCTATACCAACTTACATTTCATTAACAATGTAAGGGAATACCATTTTCTGCACAGCAACACTATTCTTTATAAGTAAAAGGTATTGTTTTTTAATTCTGTCATTTGAAGGGCATGTTATAATATTTCACTAGTACTTTAATTTACGTTACCCTGACAACCATTAAGTTTGAATGTCTTTTCATAAATGTTACAGCCTTCTGGATTTGTTCTTTTATTAATTTTCTTTAAATCTTTTGCCCTTTTTACTATTGGGTCCATAACCTCTTCTTTTAAAATTAATTCTCTATCCTCTATATTGCAAAATATTTTTTCAAACTTACCTACCTACCTTTTTAATTGTGGTAAACACCATGCTGAAAAGATTGCCCTGTCCCCACTGAATGGTCTTGGCATCACTGTCAAAAATCATTTGATTATATACAGTACATAAGGATTTATTTCTGGGCTTGCTTTTTTTTTTTTTTTTTTTTTTTTTAAAGAGATAGTGTCTTGCTCTGTTACTCAGGCTGGAGTCCAGTGGCATGATCATAGCTCACTGCAACCTACAACTCCCAGACTCAAACAATTCCGCTGCCACAGCCTTCCAAGCAGCTAGAACTACAGGTGTGAGCCACGCCACCTGGCTAATTTTTTACTTTTTTTGTGGAGACAAAGTCTTGCTATGTTGACCAGGCTGGTCTCAAACTCCTAGCCTCAAGCAGTCTTCCTAACCTTGGACTCCCAAAGCGCTGGGATTACAGGCATGAGCCACTGCACCAAGCCTATTTCTAATCTATTCCATTGGCCAATATGTCTGTCTTAATGTCAATACTGTTATTAAATTTCTTACGGTATCCTTTACCATTAAAACGTTTTAATTTTTACAAAATTAAATATGCCTCTTATAATAGCTTCTGAGTTTCTTATCTTCACATTTCCTTTATCCTAGTTCGTATAACTAAATCTGTAGAATATCCTTAAGTATTTCTACAAAGCTTTGATCTATCTGGAATTTATCTTAAGACAGGAACTCAATTTTATTTTCTTCTAGATGGGCAGACAGTTGTACCAGCACCACTTATTAAACAATCTCCCCATTTCCCACTGAACTGTAATACTACCTTTATCTTTTATTAAATCTGCACACATACTGGATTATTATTCACTTTTACTGTTTAAATGCATTTACCAGAACCTCTTAAGACAATACTGAATACAAATGTGATCATGGGCATCCCCACGTCCCCATCAAATTTCTAATTTTAACGCTCTTGACATTTAGGATATTTGCTGTAATTTCCCTCTATTTTTAATTTACTTATTTTATTAGAAATGGTCTTGATGGGCTGGGCATGGTGGCTTACATCTGTAATCCCCGCAATTTGGGAGGCTGAGGTGGGTGGATCACAAGATCAGGAGTTCGAGATCAGCCTGACCAATATGGTGAAACCCCATCTCTACTAAAAATACAAAAATTGGCCAGGCATGGTGGCAGGTGCTTGCAGTCTCAGCTACTTAGGAGGCTGAGGCAGGAGAATCACTTGAACCCGGGAGGAAGAGGCTGCAGTGAGCCAAGACTGTGCCACTGCACTCCAGCCTGGGTGACAGAGTGAGACTCCATCTCAAAAAAAAAAAAAAGAGAAAAAGAAAAAGAAATGGTCTTGATGAACTCTGGCTAATATTGTATTTAGAAATTCTGCATTTCTAGACATAAGTGAGACTGTTCTTTTTGGCAGCATTCCTTTTTTTTCCCCTCTGCTACTTGAATCAGGATTGGCAGCATTTTTATCAGAGATAAAATATGTGTGCTTCACAGAATGCATTGACTAGTTTTGCATTCTTGATCGTGGAAAAGAGAGTTCCTTTTTATTATGACGATTTGTTGTTCTTCATAAATGAAACTCAGCTGTGAAACCATATGCTATGCTGCCTCTGTCAAGGACCAGTCTTCTATCATTTTTCCAAACCTTTCATGGGGATTGGGCAATTAACATTTTTACTTCTTGGGTCAACTTTACTCATTTACATTTTGCTATAACAACATCCATTTTCTCTTGAAATAACTTTGACATTATAGCATTACATGTATATTCTCAAGAAAATTTGCAAAAGATTCCATTAATGTCTCCTGTATTTGAGGTCTATGGTGTCTACTCATTCCTAATCTTGTATATTTTTATTCCATACTTTTTTCTTCTACAAGATGTTTATCTAGATTACTGGTATTTGCAAAGAACCAGTTTTGGGATTTATTTATCTTCTCCATTATTTTTGTTCTGATCTGTTTTCAATTCCATTAATATCCATATCCTACTCGCCTTTGGAGTTATTTATTGATTGATTGATTGATTGGACACGGAGTCTCACTCTGCTGCCCAGGCTGGAGTGCAGTGGTGCAATCTTGGCTCACTGCAACCTCCACCTCCCAGGTTCATACGATTCTCGTCTCAGCCTCCCAAATAGCTGGGACTACAGGCCTGTACCACCACGGCTGGTTAATTTTTGTATTTTAGTAGAGACGAGGTTTCACCACGTTGGCCAGGCTGGTCTCAAACTCGTGACCTCAGGTGATCCACTCTCCTCAGCCTCCCAAAGTGCTGGAATTACAGGCATGAGCCACCGCACCCAGCCTGGTTTTATTTTCTTAATCCCTAAAGATGAGTATTGAGTGCTTTGTTTACTGAAAGTATTTAAGTTACGTATTTTCCTCTAAAGTAAAAATTCTGCTGTTTGCCAATGAAATTGAGATGTTCTTTTCACTGCTTTTTAGGCAATACTATGTTGCCTCAGAGGAAAGAAATGGGATCAGAGGATTGAAAAGAAACTTCCAAGATAAATATTTTTTTCTAAAATCTCAAGCAAAAAATAAGATTAAAATAAATTCTCTCTGCGGATAGCTGAGATAAAAAAAAGAATAAAACATAAATAAATTATCTCCATTCTGTTATTAATTTTGTAGTATCTAAACAATTTAATAAGAATTGGCTGGGCAGGGCTGGGTATGATGGCTCACATCTGTAATTCCAGAATTTTGGGAGGCTGAAGTAGGTGGATCACCTGAAGTCAGGAGTCTGAGACCAGACTGGCCAACATGGTGAAACCCCTTCTTTACTAAAAATACGAAAATTAGTTGTGCATAGTGGTGGGTGCCTGTAATCCCAGCTATTCGGGAGGCTGAAGCAGGAGAATCGCTTGAATCCGGGAGGCAGAGGTTGCAGTGAGCTGTGATCATGCCACTGCACTCCAGCCTGGGCAACAGAGCAAGGCTCCATCTCAATTAAAAATAAAAATAAAAAAAAAGAATTGGCTGGGCAGCTGGGTATGGTGGCTCAGGTCTGTAATGCCAGCACTTTGGGAGGCCAAGGCGGGAAGATCATTTGAACTGATGAGTTCAAGACCAGCCTGGGCAACATGGTGAAACCCCACCTCTCTACAGAAAATACAAAAATCAGTCCAGCATGGTGGTGCACACCTGTAGTTCCGCTGAGGCAGGAGAATCCCTTGCGCCCAGGAGGCAAAGGTTGCAGTGAGCCAAGATTGCGCCACTGCAGCCTATGCAACACAGCGAGACTCTGATTTAAAAAAAAAAAAAAAGAAAGAAAGAAAGAAAGAAAAAGGAAAAGAATTAGTGCATGTAAACAAAGGCTAACAATTTATCCCAAGGATATTCAGTATCCCATACAATTAAGTATAATGTTATCAAAATAGAAAACCCTTAGTATTCTTGTTACCTAGTTTTTACTCAGTTTATTTACTAAGGTAATAAAATTATTCTTTTATTCCTTTATTTAACAAAGATTTATTGAGCGTAGGGTATTCAGATACAGTAGGGTAAGACAATGGGAGTTCTTAGCTACTTCGATTTCTTCTCAAATTGTACAACAAAAGAAAGAAGGCATGTATGCTTCCATTCTTGTCTGATAATTTAGTCACAGGAGATGAGTATTAGACATTAGAAAAACCAGAAAATGATTGTATATAGAAATGCTATTGTCCAATCCACAGAAGTAGATTTTGTAAAACTAAGACTCCTGTAGAAGCTTGTGACTTACAAGTTGGAACTCACAAAAAGTGCACAAGATTTTATCTCAGTTTGTCCTTATCTTTGTAATCTTGTGTCTGGCAGCTTTTTCCTCTATCTGGCACACTAACTGGACTACTGTTAGTTTTCTCACCACTAATGATGGCAGTAACACCACTGAAAATTTTTCCAGATGAAAACGACTGCACTCATGCTCTATGATGTACAGCTGCAGTGGCTCAATTGCTCGTCTGCATTAAAGTAAATTCAAAACTGCTTCTGGGCTGGGCATGGTGGCTCACAACTGCAATCCCAGCACTTTAGGAGACTGAGGCGGCAGGACTGCTTGAGCCCACGAGTTCAAGACCAGCCTGGGCAACATGGCAAAACCCTGTCTCTACCCCAAAACAATACAAAAATTAGCCAGGCCTGGTGGCATGCACCTGTAGTCCCAGCTACTCAGGAGGCTGAGGTGGGTGGGAGGCTGAGGTGGGTGGGAGGATTACCTGAGTCCAGGAGGCAGAAGTTGCAGGCAGTGACCTGTGATCGCACCA
>NW_012116921.1:1753513-1792468 GCF_000951035.1 Colobus angolensis palliatus
TCAATCTCCTGACCTCATGATCCGCCCGCCTCGGCCTCCCAAAGTGCTGGGATTACAGGCTTGAGCCACTGTGCCCGGCCCAAAGATATTACTTTTAAGGGGGGAATATTTTAGTAGTACAATCTCCAAATTTCAGCTTGAAATTCTGACCCCTTATCCTAATAGAAGATAATCAGCTATTCAAATTTTAATATTAGGAAAAGCACAGGGAACCACGTTATTAATATAATTTTTTTTTAGACTCTGTCGCCCCAGCTGGAGTGCAGTGGCACAATCTTAGCTCACTTGCAACTTCTCCCTCCCAGGTTCAAGCAATTGTCATGCCTCACCCACCTGAGTAGGTGGGATTACAGGCATGTGTCACCACATCCAGTTAAATTTTTGTATTTTTAGCAGAGACGGAGTTTCACCATGTTACCCATACTGGTCTCAAACTTCCGGCCTCAAGTGATCCACCCACCTCGGCCTCCCAAAGTGCTGGGATTACAGGAGTGAGTTACTGTGCCTGGCCTTAATATAATAATTACACATTAGGACATAGTTGGTAACCTGAGGAAGAGCTTTTAATATTGAGAAACTGCCTGAATTCCATTGCCTAGTCTATTCCAAAAAGTAAAGCTCTTCATAAAAAGTCAGATTCACATTACAGAGAAAAAAATTTATGTCAGAAGGATTGGTAGCTATTTAATAGTTACATATAAGATTAATATGAATGCAGGAGGTCTTCACTAGCAGGTGTCAGAACGGTTCAATATTTTTAATAATAACCTGGACAAAGCTACAGAAGGCAGGCTAGTAAAATATAAACTTAAAATTATAAAAATAAGGTTTTAAAGAAAAATTAAGCTAGTTTTTAAAAATAAGCTAAAATTGGCTGGGTGCGGTGGCTCACACCTGTAATCCCAGCACTTTGCGAGGTCGATGGATCACCTAAGGTCAAGAGTTCGAGATCAGCCTGGCCAACATGATGAAACCTCGTCCCTACTAAAAACACAAAAAAGTAGCAGGGCGTGGTGGTGCACGTCTGTAGTCCCAGCTACCTGGGAAGCTGAGGCAGGGAAATCGCTCGAACCTGGGAGGAGGAGGTCGCAGTGAGCCAAGATCATGCCACTGCACTCCAGTCTGGGCGACAAGAGCAAAATTCCGTCTCAAAAAATAAGCTAAAATTAACAGGACGAAATTTAATAATGATGGATGTGATATTCGACATTAGGGTTCAAAGAATCTACCATATAAACTGAGACCAAAAAAAGGGGTCAGGTATTTGGATTATAGACCCTTGAAGAAGTAGCAATTCCTACTCAATTCATCAACAGAACAATAGGTTTCAAGGTTTCAGAATAAAAAGAGTAACCAGTCTATCCCAGGACTTTGGGAGGCAGGGGCATGAGGATCGCTTGAGGCCAAGAGTTCAAGACCAGCCTAGGCAACGGAGTGATACCCATTCCCCATCTTTACAAAAAAAAAATAATTTTTTAATTGAATAGTGAAAAGGGGAAAAGAAAAATAATTTTCTTTTTATTTTTTGAGACGGAGTCTCGCTCTGCCGCCCAGGCTGGAGTGCAGTGGCCAGATCTCAGTTCACTGCAAGCTCCGCCTCCCGGGTTTACGCCATTCTCCTGCCTCAGCCTCCCGAGTAGCTGGGACTACAGGCGCCCGCTACCTCGCCCGGCTAGTTTTTTGTATTCTTTTAGTAGAGACGAGGGTTCACCGTGTTAGCCAGGATGGTCTCGATCTCCTGACCTCGTGATCCGCCCATCTCGGCCTCCCAAAGTGCTGGGATTACAGGCTTGAGCCACCGCGCCCGGCCAGAAAAATAATTTTCTAAAAAAGAAGAGTAGCCACTCATAAACTAATGTACTCATAAACTAAGCAGATTATATCTGGAATACAGTATTTTATTTAAGAAGAATACTAAAAGCTACAGAATAAAAGTGCCTCTCATAGAAAATCTTAAAAGAAATAATTTGAAAACTGTATAAGATAGCACTGTGCTGAGAGCAAAGTTTCTGGAGCAAGACTCTACTATCTCCTAGATTTGGGACCAGTGGTAAGTTTCTTCTCTTTGCCTTAGTTCCCTCATCTAAAAAACTGATCTAATTACAAATATCTACTTCATAGAGTTTTGGAGAAGATTAATATATAATACTTTAACCAATTATATAATTACACATGTTAATATATAATTATATATTAGTATACATAAAGTACTTAGAAGAGGGTGATATAGTAAGTACTCAGTAAATGTCAACCATTAAGAACTGAAAGCATGGATGTCTAAACAGCAGAAGGCAAAAGATGCCAGGACTTGATACACATGTTCCAATTGAACATGATGACCAAAGGGATCCTTTCTTTTCTATGCAACTTGAGAAAGTCAGAACAGCATATCCAATCGATGGTGAAGACTTTGGTTCAAATATAGATGAACTTTCATGGAAGGAGCATGTTCCCCGTAACTGTTACACAGAGATCGGATAACTGTCAGAGGTGTTTCAAAGGACAGCAAGCACTTTGCACTAAAAACTTAGAATTAAGATTCTATAATTATAAAAAAAATTGATTTGTCTTTCAACAGTTTCAATCTAGACTATGGTTCCACCAGTACTATTCCAGCAGTACCATATTAAATATTACACTTTAAAATTATTTAATAGCAAAAATACAATGAAGTAATAAGCTTATGGTTTATCTTTCCATATTTATCATTGCTACCAACAAAAGCAAGCCAAAAAAATTGATGAATGGAAGGAAGTTATCACTGAAGAGTGCAACAACAAGCAGAAAAGTTTATTTTATTCTCAGTCCACAGTAAGTGTTCAGGGAGACTTTTCACGAACAAAATCAGCTGACAAGCATTTTAAATAACTGTTTCTTGCCCTTTAAACAAATACTCTGAGAATAAAATCATTCAAACCTCTGTGAGGATTTGAATACTCACAAAGTCCTATAATACTTACCTAATCATTCTCCATTTTCATTCAAAACCACAACACAGAAAGAGAAATGTAGTGCTAATCTTTTTATTTCTCTTTTACTAGAAAAATCTGTCGCATTGATCCTTAAGAGTCTAATTAATGACAGCCTTAAGTCTATTAAAAGAAATACGCAGTATCCTGATTTCTCTAGCTACAATCTATGTGTTCTAGAATCTATTCTTAACATTACCACAATAATACTAAAGTATAGCTTCAGTCTGGCAATCTTCATTCCAAATAACATCCTCTAAATGAGATTTGTAAATATTAATTAGCATTTCCTACAAAGATTTTTTTAAATCTGTACAATAATGAATGGCAAAATATGGTCAATTCTAGCCTTATCTCACTGAAATAATTTTGAGAAATACTGGAACAAGAGAGAGGAAATAGAAATGAATTAATGAATATGACAGAGTTCTAATAGAGTCTCAAGCTGATGATAATTTTCACTCTAAGTCTCACTTTTGAGCAAGATGAAGAGTTAAACAACAATATACTGGCATTATGGAATAGTCATTAAAAACATTCATGTAGCCGGGCGCGGGGGCTCATGCCTGTAATCCCAGCACTTTGGGAGGCCAAGGCAGGCGGATCGCGAGGTCAGGAGATCGAGACCATCGTCGCTAACATGGTGAAACCCCACCTCCACTAAAAATACAAAAAATTAGCCGGGCGTGGTGGCAGGCGCCTGTAGACCCAGGTACTCGGGAGGCTGAGGCAGGAGAATTGCTTAAACCTGGGAGGTGGAGATTGCAGTGAGCCAAGATCACGCCACTGCACTCCAGCCTGGGTGACAGAGCAAGACTCTGTCTCAAAAAGAAAAAGAAAAAAAAAAATTCATGTAAACCAGATAGAAACATGGAAAAACCTAAATCTTCATTTCAGCTTGTTAGCAAAAACAGAAAAGAAATAAGGACTATGAGAAAACAAATGCTACCACCATAGTCAAATGAGAACCACCGTAAAAGAAATTATCAATTTTTTTATTGTTTACCAGACTATAATATTGATTTTAAAACTAATCAAAACTGATTCATCTAAACACAGTAACGCTTCCATAAAAAAATATAAGAAATTCCGGCCAGACATGGTAGCTCACACCTGTAATCCCAGCACTTTGGGAGTCCAAGGTGGGTGCGTCACTTGAGGTAAGGAGTTTGAGACCAGCCTGGCCAACATGGTAAAACCCCCATCTCTACCAAAAAATACAAAAATTAGCTGGGCATGGTGGCATGTGCCTGTAATCTCAGCTACTCCAGAGGCTGAGTGGGGAGAACTGCTTGAACGCAGGAGGTGGAGGTTGCAGTGAGCCAAGATCGCACCACTGCACTCTAGCCTGGGCAACAGCGTGAGACCCTTTCTCAAAAAAATAAAATACATAAGAAATTCCTCTTCTAGGATTTTATAAACAGTTAAAACCTGTGGGAAGTGGTCTTATTTTAGGTCACATTCAGCCCTACAGTTTCACCACATTACTATATTTCAGGACTGCACTAAGTCCTGGGAAACAGAAATTAATTTAACAAATGCTTATAATCAAGCATGGGCCAGACATTGTAAGTTTGTGGGGATGGCAGCACTGTTCAAGTCTCTACCCTGCTTTCCTTTTGAATGACTGGTCATCAACACTTTTATCATCCCTCTCCTAAATACTGTCCAATTCTTTTACTTTCCTTAAAAAACTAATTTGGAAGTCAGTGTCCTTCTGTCAACCCTTCTTCTTCACAAGTTATCTAACTTTTAAACCTCAGTACCATCTTAGATCCCTCCTTACTTTTTTCATTTACTTTTTTCGAGATGGTAGCCTCTCTATGTTGCCCAGGTTGGATGTGAACTTCCGGGCTCAAGCGAATCTCCTGTTTCAGCCTCCCAAGTGATTAAGACTACATGATCAAGCCACAGCACCTGGCTCCCCTCCTTACTTTCTATCAGTTTCTAAATTCTGCTCTTTTCACCACATTTCAACCCACATTTCTTCTAGGTCTCCATCTAAATTGAGGCTTTTATTTCACATCTGGATTATTCAATGAGAATGCCTGTTAAGACAGAGAGTTGATACCTGGACCATCTCCTTTCAGCTCACTTCAATGTTTACTTGTAGCTGGTATGAACAGTTTCCAAACACACTGACAGCTTCCCATCTCAACCACTTCTCTCCTCAGCTAACCAGAGCTTGTCGAGCCCTACCTAGCCAGTGTACCTGGAAAGTTCTGGGAGCCTTTTAGGTAAAGGCAATCTTAATCAGTGAGGATTGACTGTAGGTGCAAAACCACCCAGCTCCCCTTCATTTGGGGCAGTTATACAAAACTCTGAGGCAGTTACACAAAAATCTCCAAAGGCTTAAGCAGCCTCCAGTTGGCCTTCCATTACTGACCTTTTTTCCTCCTTCGCTGATTCTACCTGCTTCCTTACTTGTGCTTTATAGCATCTCACCTGCACCCATGTCATTCAGGTCCGAGTTCAAGATGCACTTCAGAGAAACCATAAAGGCTACAAAAATAATGGTCACAATCTAGCTTAACATAAAGCCACCCCAGCACTCTTCTAGTTTCAATCTTCTAACAATTACAGCTCATTCTTCTTTCATGTGGATCACACACCTCTTCTAATCAAACACCTTCAGTGAAGTCTTTCATAATGTCTTCTTTATCTCTTATTATTAACTTACATAAACTATGAATATCAGCCAAACTGTTCTACTGATGTTTTCTCAAATATAAGTTGTACCCTTCAAGGAGCTCATCAATCTGTTCACATTATAAATATCCTCCAATATTTACCTTTCAAAGCTCAGTCATCTCAACTACTATCTTCACCAAGCTCCAATCACAAGTAATGTCTACCTCACCTAAATTCCTAAAGAACTTTTTAAAAAACTCATAAGGCATTTGCTATTGTTGTGTAAAAAACTGCCTCACTTGACAACAAGCTCTTTGAAGACAGAAACCACGTTCCTTTCTTTTTGTTTCCCAAAGGGCCTTGCCCTGGTAGACTCAAAATATTGACCTAACTTAGCCCTTCTGAACATTTGAGAGCACCATTTATTTTGATACACCTATTGCTTCTTAAAGACTAGTTCTCAGTATACAACATAGCACAAAATTCATGTGCATTTTTGTAGATAGTTAAAAGCAACTGTATTCATCTCACAGTCTTTAGAGTTTTCCCACTTATCAAAATGCTCCCGCAGACACATGTACACTTTTAAAGTTTAAAAACTACACTAAATAGAGCTGTTACATATTCCCTTCCTTTTTAGAAATGGTTACATTTCACATTTCTCACCAAAAGTCTTTCAGCATTTTATGTACTTCATTTTCTTGTGAAGAGTCCTCAGTCTGTCACATGTTATAGTTCACAATGCTCCCATCTTAATCTATCTGAATTCCCAATCCGTATCAAAAGCTGCTTTGGCAACATTATTTCAGGCTTTACGAAATTCTGATCCTTACACAATCTTGAAATGTTTCTGTGATGGGGAAAGACTTTATTTCTTGGCATTCCAGACTCAGAGGACTGGCATGAGGATCAAGTAAGACTGTGTAAGTGAAAGGTCACTGAAAATTCTAATAGTACTACATAAATGTAAGAATCATCATCTCCTTAATTCTGAATTTCAAATATTTAAAATCACCTATTTACTACAATCTAACGTCATTAAACTGCAGTTGTATAAAAAGATTTGCTTATTGTTAAGTTACAAAAAGTTCAGAAAAGACAGAAAAAAAGTGAAAGCTGGCCATAAACCAGATCTATATAAATAGGAAGCAATCTCAAGTAGACTATCCCTCTTGCACATATTAGGTCAAATATTTTATTCCAATCATATTTTTCGTACTGTACTTTCTTTTTTTTTTTTTTTTTTGAGACACAGCCTCGCTCTGTCGCCCAGGCTGGAGTGCAGAGGCATGATCTCGACTCACTGTAAGCTCTGCCTCCTGGGTTCATGCCATTCTCCTGCCTCAGCCTCCCAAGTAGCTGGGACTACAGGCGCCTGCCACCACGCTGGGCTAATTTTTTATATTTTTTAGTACAGACGGGTTTCACCGTGTTAGCCAGGATGCTATCGATCTCCTGACCTCGTGACCCGCCCGCTTGGGCCTCCCAGAGTGCTGGGATTACAGGCATGAGTCCAGCCCTGACCTTTCTTTCAATCCTGCCAAAGCAATGAAATAATACAAAGCTCCTAGCATTGTGTAACTATTTCTATTATTTTTCTTAAAACTAGCATTCTTTCACTAAGATTCCTATTTTCTCCCTTATTTAAAATAGCATGAATTCACCAACAATATTTGTATTATGTTCAAATCAGTCTATGACGATAATGTGACTTGGTCAGACCTTTTCAGATGAGACAGTAAGAGAAAGGGAACTAGGACGGCCTCGTACTTTTTGTAACGTTTTTCTTAAAGGAAAATAGTCTGATTAAACTTAAAGATTCTCGAAATCCACATATTTATTAAGCAAAAGGCCTAGAGATCGTTACGGTAAAATTCACCCTCAATTTAAGTCTATGCTCCTGCCAATATTTCACCCTCTGGCTCAATTTTCCAGGCCTAATATTGATTCTATGAGAATGTAAACTCCAACCGTACTTGAGTGCAAAACACCCAGGAAAATCTCATCGTCCAACAGCTCAACGTAAAACCCTGTAAATATTCAAATGAAGAGCGTTTTGTATATGAGAAATATAAGTAAAGGTCTGGGAAACCACACACTATGGATCTTTCAACCAAACAAAGGCTGCAGATGGACAGAAGGTAAGGGGTAACCTCTCAATCAGGATCAAACATTGGTCGAAGAAAAATTCCAGGGACGATGACACCTCGGTTTTTCCGTTCACAACAACAAAAAACGGGGCCGGCCCCCTCAACAGCGCCGCAAAGCGAAACCAGAACCCAGGGACTGGCGCGCTGCAGGGCTCTCAGTCGCCCACCGAGAGGGACTGGCAAGCCTGAGTGGGGAGACCGAGGAAGGGAGCAGAGCCCCCCTCTCTCGGGCTCACCTGCCCCTCCCGCTTCCAGAGAAGAACCCCCGAGGACCCTTCCTCAAATCAACGACCGGTTCCCAGCCTCCACCAACCCCCGACAGGACGACCACTAGATTATCTCCGCAACGCAGAGCACCGAGGGGCCGAGGCCTTCTTCCCGCCCGCGCACCCACTACCATCCAGGACCAAGAAAAAGAGGCTGCTGCAGCGGCCGCAGCCCTGGCGCGCTGAAGCGAGAACGGAGACCGGCCCCCGGAGGCGAGCGAAACGCCCTTCGGCCCCGCGCCCCTCCCAGCAGCGCCGCGCTCACCTCCACGGCCTGGCCTGCGGGACCCGCCAGCGCGACCAACAGCGGCCTGCAGCCGCACCTCCGCAAGCTCCTCTTTTCCTTCTCAGCCCTCGGAGAGGGGCAGTGTCGCGTCAAGAGGGCCGGAAAACAGCCCCGCAGCGCAGCCCTCGGGGTGTCCGCCTCCCGAACCGGCGACTTCCCGCAGCAGCCACGGCTCCTTCCGGTGTCTCCGGGGTCGCCCCAGGCGTCTCGGGCGTCAGGGAAGGTGGGGGCGGAGCCTCAAAGGGAGCCCGCCCCAGGGGCGGGGCCACGGGGGTCAGGCCCAGGTACGGGGACCCAGGCCGGCTCCCTGTTCTGACTGCAAACTCATTGTACAGCGTATGTGCAGCAGTTTGAGGCTGTGAGCTTTTTTTTCGTTTTTTTCATGTTTTCTCCTCCTCTTTCACAGTCACACACTACGACCATTATAAGGTCTTGTCTCGATGCATTACAAAAACTGCATTAAGGCTGGCCACTGAAGGGCCTCAGGTTTCCAACTTTGTGCAAAGAAATATTAGACTTAACTTATCCCAATTCAACAATGTATTTCCTCCTCTCATCTGTCTTCCCCCAACTTCTTAAGACCTAGATTCTCTGAAAGCAATTATGTTTCCCTTTTCCATCTATGCAAAGAAGAAATTTATCTCACCATTTTCCCCTTAGGTCAAAATCAAGATGATCAAAGCAAATATTTATTGAAACCTTAGTATCTGCTTAGCGCCTGGAGCATTGAAGGAGTCTTGCCTTCTAATCATGTAACTGTTAAAATGCACTCGATTGAAGTTCAAATCTATGAATAAAAAAGGTTAAATTAATTTTAAAAATTGTTAAAATTGCCAGTTTCAATCTGTCTCATGACATCTGACTTTTTGGTCTGCAAAATGGGAACATGTACCCAAGTATCATGCAAGATGCTCAATCTCCATTGGAATAGGTAGAAAATATAAAAGCTTCTACTTATTTTATGGTAAAAATGAAATAAATTAGCCATGATACAAAATTCTATGTAGGCATTGACACTCAGGCCTCAATTTGCACCACAAATGATCACCTATGCTGGGTTCACTGAGGAGAATAGAAATTTCACAGAATAGAAGTTTCACGGGCAGGCACCATGGTTCATGTCTATAATCCCAGCACTTTGGGAGGCCCAGCCAGGCAGATCACCTGAGATCGGGAATTCGAGACTAGTGCCTACATAATAGTAGGCAAGTACTTCTCAGGTGGACACCAAGTAAAGTCCTTGCAGTGGACAAGTTCTCATAAAACAAATGCACTCTGATAGAATACAATGCAATACCTCTCCCACTTTTAACTTCAGTGAATTCCTGCCTCTCGCCCTTGGGTATTTATATGTATCCTTTTATCCCACAGTCCAGATTGCTTAGCTTTTACTTTTCTTCAAACAATATTTCCTAATGGCTTATAATGGCTTATAAGGAAGAACACTATCATTAGGAAATAAATCAATCAACATCCCCTTGAGAGAATAGATTATACATTCCAAAGTGTGGACACCCTGCTGAGTCACTGATTCTGGAGTAGAATTCTAGAGGGTATGTGGACACCCAGCTGAGTCACACTGATTCTGAAACAGAATTCTAGAGGTGCCATTCATGGAGAATATAATGTAAATAGTACAACTTAGAGTTGTGCATCAGACCGGGTACTGAAGTCTCTTCTAATGAAAGGGAGAAAAAAGAAGAAATGAAAAGTAGGAAGAAAAAGAAAGAAAAGAAGTCTCTTCTAATGAAAGGGAGAAAAAAGAAGAAATTAAGAGTAAGAAGAAAAAGAAGAAAAGGAGAGATAGAAACAGGGAGGGAGGAAGACAATTGAATGGTCATATCAAAAACAAATACCTTCTCATTTTTGTAACTGAGTAATGGCAAATAAAAAATAGCAATGTAGAAAATATACATTTTGGTGCTTATGTACCTGATACTAAATAAAACTTTGTAAACGCTGTTTCCGTAGAGACAATTTTACAGATACTCCCAACCTCTATCCCTCATTCACCTGGCTAACTCCTACCTAGATATTCTCTGTTTAACACAGCACTCTTCACCCCATTATTTCCCATTTCAGCATCCTGCTTGTTTCCTTTAGAGAATGTATTATAATTTGTAATTATCTTAAATGTTTTGGTGTACTTAATTTTTTGCCTGTCTCTCCTGAACTCCTCAATGGGAGCAGTGACTATTTATCTTATTCATAATATTCCCAGAGCCTAGCATTGAAGGACTCAAAAACTGGTTGGCACTCAACTGGGGGTGGTTTTGTCCCCTGAGTGGATAGTTGGCAGTATTTCTGAGGAAGATTGGTAGGAGAAAGAATTAGTCACATTCCTTTGCATTGATGTTACAAGAGAGTCCCAGACATCATTTGTGCCACTATTGAGAAACCTAATTTAAGCTGGGGCTTTAAAATATGTTTTTGGGCCAGGCACAGTGGCTCACGACTATAATCCCAGCACTTTGGAAGGCCAAGGTGGGCAGATCACCTGAGGTCAGGAGTTCGAGACCAGCCTGGCCAACATGGTGAAATTCCGTCTCTACCAAAAATACAAAAATTAGCTGAGTGTGGTGGCGGGCACCTATAATCCCAGCTACTCGGCAGGCTGAGGCAGGAAAATCGCTTGAACCTGGGAGGCGGAGGTTGCAGTGAGCTGAGATGGCACCACTGCACTCTAGCCTGGGCAACAAGAGCAAAACTCCATCTCAAAATAAAATAAAATAAAATATGTTTTTGGGCTGGGCGCAGTAGCTCATGCCTGTAATCCCAACACTTTGGGAGGCTGCGGCTGCTTGAGCCCACAGTTCAAGACCAGCCTGGGCAACATGGCGAAACCCTGTCTCTACAAAAAAATGAAACAATTAGCCGGGCATGGTGGATCATGCCTATAGTCCCAGCTACTATGGAGGGTGAGGTGGGAGAATCACTTGAGCCCAGGAAATTAAGACTACCATGAGTCATGATTGTGCCACCTCACTCCAGCCTGGACAATAGAGCAAGACCCTGTCTCTCAAAAAACAAAAACAAAAAAGAAAGAAAAAATTATATTTTAAAAGAAATCTTAGGCAATGCATTTTTGCTTTTCCACTCACTGTCATGTAATTAAAAAGTGCACCAGGCCAGGTGTGTTGGCTCATGCCTATAATCCAGCACTTTTCAAAGCCAAGGTGGGAGGATCAATTGAGATCAGGAGTTCGAGAGCAGCCTGGTCAACAAAGTGAAATCCTGTCTCTACAAAAAATTTTTAAAAATAATACCAGGATGTGACGGTACATGTCTGTAGTACAGCTACTCCGGAGGCTGAGGCGGGAGGATCTCTTGAGCCCAGGAGTTTGAGGCTGCAGTGAGTGAGCTATAATCATGCCACTGTACTCCAACTTGGTGACAGAGCAAGACCCTCTCTGTCAGGAAAAAAAAAAAAGTCCTCCAGTGATTTTATAGTAATAAAAAATACGGCCTTTTACCCCTAGTATTAGAAAAAAATCCTGCCCAGTGCAATATCAAAAATTATCTACCACTTCCTCTACCTTGTTCTCTCTTCTCCCTGGCTTAGTAGTTTTTTGTTTTGTGCCCCTCCACAGTTGTAGAAGACAAGAACAGAAAGGATCTTTCTGGACTGACACAGTTTTAGCAGTCAGTGGCTTTTGGGTATGGCTGAGGTCTGAAGCTGACCCCTTCTGTCATGGAGTCCATCACTGGAACCCTCACCTACAGCCTCTTGGCTCAGCAATGTATCTTCTGGATGGCCAGCTATGACCCAGTCCTTAGTCCCCTGATTTCCAGGGATCCTCTCATCCAAACTGACAGTCCTGTTGGACAGCCACTTTCAAGGTGACTCAGTCCAAATCTCCTACATGTGATTCTCACTTAGTCCACAAAAAGTATACAAGTATCTTGCACAGAAGTGTGAACTTTTCCCAATCAGCCCTATATGCACTTTTTTTTTTTTTTTTGAGAAAGTCTCGCTGCAGTGCAGTGGCACAGTCCTGGCTCACTGCAACCTCTGCCTCCCAGGTTCAAGTGATTCTCCTGCCTCAGCCTCCCGAGTAGCTGGGACTATAGGCAGGCATTACCATGCCGGGCAAATTTTTGTATTTTTTTTTTTTTTAGCAGAGACAGGGTTTTGTCATTTTGGGCCAGGCTGGTCTTGAACTCCTGACCTCAAGTGAACTGCCTGCCTCAGCCTCCCAAAGTGCTGGGATTACAGGCATGAGCCTTCACACCCAGGCCCTATATGCATCTTCTGCTCAGAGGCAGCCTCAGCCTCTTGATTTAGAACTTTTCAAATGTACATCAGTTACCAGATATCATCCCTGTAAGATTCAGGGGTACATATCATCTTTTCCAAATGGTCCTCTTGAAGCCCCTCAGATTTGTCTTGAGATGAGAGGGAAGCACCTATTTCCCCACCCATCATGCAGGTATCTTAACTTAGATGTGTAATTTGGCACTGACGTTTGAAGTCTCTGCCAAGAATCTGTTATCATCTGTTCACTCTTACAGTAATGATTCAGGTTACCCTAGCTCAAAGTTTCTGAAAAATGACACTCCATTGACATTTTGGATTAAATAATTCTTTGTTGTGGAGGATGATTCCTGTGCACTGGAGGATGTTTAGCAGCGTCTTTAGTCTTTACCTACTAGATCCCAGTAGCACCTCCTCCAGCGATAACAAACAAAAATGTCTCCAAACATTGCCGAAAGTCGCCCAAGGGGCAAAATCACCCCCAGTTTAGCATTGGTGCTCTAGTTTAAGCTAGTGCTCCTCAGAGTTTTCTTAGAGTATCAGATCAGGTCATTTAGAAAATTATAATACACTGGGATCAACAGACAAGGATGCTTGCTGTTAGAGGTTTCCAGCAGGGATCCCTGCTTTGGCATACCTGTAAGCCACCTGACGCCCATAAGTGAACTGGGATACAGAATTTGGATGCTCTATCTTTGGCAAAAAGGAGACTCACTGGCTTATAGAATCCAAGGAATGATAGCTAGACCCAGGGACTTAAATAATGTAAGGGCTTTCTAATGATCTCTTTATCATTCACTTTTTTTTTCTTTCTTTCTGAGGTAGGGTATCGCTCTGATACCCAAACTGGAGGCAGTGGCACAATCATGGCTTACTGTAGCCTTGACCTCCTGGGTTCAAGCAATCTTCTCATCTCAGCCCCACAAGAAGATTGGACTACAAGGGCACTCCACCACGGCTGGCTAATTTTTGTATTTTTTATAGAGATGGGTTTTCACCATATTGCGCAGGCTGGTTTCATACTCCTGGGCTCAAGTGATCTGCCTGCCGTGGCTTCCCAAAGTGCTGGGATTACAGGTATGAGGCACAGTAGCTGGCGCATCACTCACTTTCTAATTTGCCATCTTACAGTTTTCTCCAAAAGCAGAGTTCCTGGTTTAAAAAAAATCCCAAAGAATGGATTTACTATCTTCACCTGGGTCCAGTGCCTGTCCAAGAGCATTCAGCCAGAGAGTCAGGGTCATGGAAGAACAGGGCAGCTTCCATGACAATCAAGTAGATGAATGGAAGACACAATATCATAGATAGCCAATACTGGCTTACAGGCCAAGTAAAATTTCTCACTTGGCCCACTTTGGGCTCCGGAAGTGCTAGGATTATACATGTGAGCCACTGTGCCTCACTGAACACAGGCCTTTTTTTTGGAGTAGCGCAGCACTGTCATAACTACTGACGCAATGCAGTGCAAGTATGTTCTAGGTCATTTTCCAGCTTCAGATCTCCAGCTTTTACCATTTTCACAATCTTTTCAAGCCTCAATTTCTTGATCTTAAAAATGGTAATAATTTTTTTGATAACAGCTTTATTGATATATAATTCACATACCATACAATTCATCCACTTAAAGTGTACATCTCAATGGTTTTCAAGTGTACACTTCCAGAGGAAGAGGGATATTTTTGGCAGAGGGAGGAGCATAGGCAAAGGCACATCAGCAAGAAAGAATATACTGCAGTTGGGAACTTATAAGGGGGTCAGTATTGCTAAAGTAAAGCTTGAGGGCAGGGGTTAGGGGAAAAGATTAGACAAGAGAGGCAGATCATAAGTGGCCTTGTCTGCTAAGTAGTTTTTCTTCTAAGGACATGAATAACTTTGGGAAAGGAAGCAACACAATGAGATTTATGTATTGGATTACTTGGATGGCAATGACTGACATAGAGTAGAGGCAGGCTACTTATTGCAGAATTCAGACAAGGGAAGGTAAGGGCCATGAGAGTTACTTAGGAGTCTAAAATAACAGACTTTTAAGTGACTGCATGGGAGATGGAGCCTAGGAGGGCTCCTCTGTACAGATCCTCTAAATTCTTACCTGGGTTATTTTAGTAGCCTCCTCACATATCTTTCCAACTCCATTCTCAGTCTCCTTTAGTCCAATGCCATACTTCTAAACATAACTTTCTAAAACTTATATCTAGTCATGTAAGTCTTCAGTGACTCTTCCCTGCCCCTAAAGAGTTTTTTTCTCACCAAGGTCCTAGGATGAGGCAAATAAATTGTCTAGAATGCAATATCTAAGACCCCTATATTTGCAGGAACCAGCAAATACTTCTAACTATATGACCTGGGCACCTTGCTTGCTTCCTAGTCCCTCATGGCCTTAGTTTGACCCAAATTTACTCCACCTACCTAGTCTTTTGCTATGCCCAATCAAACACCCTGTCCTCAAGCTACTGTAACCTGCATTTCGTTTTTCTGAAAGGCAAAACATTTGCTTGTGCCTCTCCTACTTAGTGCAACTTTATTTATACAGGGAATGCCTTTTCTCTCAAAAGTGAATTCCATTTATCCTTTAAAGGGATACCTTCTAGGGCAGCCATGTCCAACCCTTTGAATGCAAAAACTTTTTTGCTGATCCATGGTAGTGGATATCATGAAAATTATGGATGGAACTTTTTTTTTTTTTTGAGACAGAGTTTCACTCTTGTTGCCCAGGTGGGAGTGCAATGGCAAGATCTCGGCTTACTGCAACCTCTGCCTCCCGGGTTCAAGCAATTCTCCTGCCTCAGCCTCCCGAGTAGCTGTGATTACAGGTGCCCACTACCACACTCAGTTTTGTATTTTTAGTAAAGACAGGGTTTCACCATATTGGCCAGGCTGGTCTCAAACTCCTGACCTCAGGTGATCCACCTGCCTCAGCCTTCTAAAGTGCTGGTATTACAGGCATGAGTCACTGCACCTGACCTTCACGGAACATTTTTTTTTTTTTATAGTTCATCAGCTATTGTTAATATTAGTATATTTTATGTATGGCCCAAGGCCATTCTTCTTCCAGTGTGCCCCAGGGAAGTCAAAAGGTTGGACATCCGTGTCCTAGGGGAAGCCTCTTCTGACTTTGCTGTGCTGTGTGGATCTTTCCTTGTGTTCTGTACCATGTTCCTTAGTGATATTATTATTGCTGCTTGATTATACAGTATACACTGTAATGTCATTATTACACATAGCAATGATTTGTTCACTTTTCCATTTCCTGAACCAAGCTGTGGGCAGGAATTTTTCTTACTCATTCTAGTATTTCCAGCCTTCAGCACACTACAAGGCACAATGTAAGAAATGAACAAATCAATAAACCTATTACTGAAAAAGATGAATGAATGGGAAAATATGAATTACAATATATATTTTTTAACTTAGAGAAGCAGTAATTTTCTTGTAATTCTCAAAATTTTCATCATTTAAATATATACATAGCAGACGCAGCTCTTTTTAAAATATAAACTTAGAAATGACACACGGTTTTCTAGAGTTTTGAAGTCGTAAGATTTTTTAGAAATGCAAAATATGAACTCTTGTTTCCCTGTAGTTTAACTTAAATTTTATTGTTCTTTATGTTAAAGTAACTTTAGAATAAACTTATTTACCTAAGCTCTTAACTTGAAAAATCTCTATGATGTCTATTAGTTATTTTACATTTTGATGTAAATACCTTCCAAAAGAACACAGGTGTCTTTCTCTCTCTTTTTGAAAAAGGGTCAAACCAGGAGGATAACTTGAGGTCAGGAGTTCAAGACCAGCCTGGCCATCATGGAGAAACCCCGTCTGTACTAAAAAATACAAAAATTAGCTGGGCATGGTGGTACATACCTGTAGTACAAGCTACTCAAGAGGCTCAGGCGGGAGGATTGCTTGAGCCCAGGAGGCAGAGGTTGCAGAGAGCTGAGATCACGTCACTGCACTACAGCCTGGGTGACAGAAGGAAACTCCATCTCAAAAATAAATAAGTAAATAAATAAAAATAAACAATAAAAATAAAAAATAAATAAATAAATTTAGAACCTTTCACCATTCCCAAAAGAAACCCTGTACCCTTCAGCAGTCACTTTAATTTCCCCTCAACTCTCCCAGCTCTAGGCAATCACTATGCTGCTTCCTCTTTGTATAGATTTACCTATTCTGGACATTGCATATAATTAGAACCATATATAATATACAGTCTTTGTGACAGGCTTCTTTTTTTTTTTTTTTTTTTTTTTTTTGAGACAGAGTCTCCCTCTGTCGTCCAGGCTGGAGTGCAGTGGTGCAATCTTGACTTACTGCAACCTCCACCTCCTGAGTTTAAGCCATTCTCCTGCCTCAGCCTCCCAAATAACTGAGACTACAGGTGCATGCCACCACGTCCGGCTAATTTTTGTATTTTTAGTAGAGATGGGGTTTCACCATGTTGACCAGGCTGGTCTTGAACTCCTAACCTCAAGTGATCTGCCCACCTCCACCTCCCAAAGTGCTGGGATTACAGGCATGATCCACCGTGCCCCACCTGACAGGCTTCTTTACTTAACATAATGTTTTTAAGATTCGTCCACGTTATAACATTTATCAGTTCATGATTCCTTTTTATGACCAAATGATTATATGAATGATTATGTGTTAAATGAATATATCACATTTTATTTATTCATTCATCAGTTGATGGACATTTGAGTTGTTTCTACTTTTTGACCATTAAGAATATTGCTGCGGTCAGACGCAGTGGCTCACGCCTGTAATCCCAACACTTTGGGAGGCCAAGGAGGTCATGAGGTCAGGAGATTGAGTCACGAGGTCAGGAGTCACGAGGTCAGAAGATCGAGACCCTCCTGGCTAACACGGTGAAACCTCATCTCTACTAAAAATACAAAAACAAAATTAGCCAGGCATGGTGGTAAGCACCTGGCGTCCCAGCTACTCGGGAGGCTGAAGCAGGAGAATGGCATGAACCCGGGAGGCAGAGCTTGTAGTGACCCGAGATTGCACCACTGCTCCAGCCTGGGCAACAGAGTAAGACTCCATCTCAAAAAAAAAAAAACAAAAAAAGAATAATGATGCTAGGTCAGGCAGTGTCTCATGCCTGTAATCCCAGCACTTTGGGAAGCCTAGGCTGGAGGATCACTTGAGTCCAGGAGTTCAAGACCAGCCTGGCCAGCGTGGTGAAACCCACTCTCTACTAAAAATACAAAAATTAGCTGGCATGATGGGGGGTGCCTGTAATCCCAGCTACTCGTGAGGCTGAGATGGGAGAATCACTTGGGCCTGGGAAACAGAGATTGCAGTGAGCCGAGATCGTGCCACTGCACTCCAGCCTGGGTGACAGAGTAAGACTATGTCTCAAAAAAAAAAAAGAATAATGTTGCTATGCATATTCATGTACAAGTTTTGGTATGAATGTATGTTTCATTTCTCTTGGGTATTACCTAGGAGTAGAATTGCTGGACCATATGATAACTCTATATTTAACATTTTTGAGGAACTGAATCTGTAGTATTTGGATATGTACAGACCACTATACTCTGAATACATGTTCTAAATTAGCATTTAAAACCATACTTTGAGTTCTAAATACCTTGGTTAGCTCAGTCATAGAAGGGTCCTGTAAAATAACTTGCAGTGGGTAATGAGACTAAAACTATAATGACCAATATGTGACCTATAGCATTGTATACATTTGAAAGGAGGCCCTGAGGTATTTCTGGGGACTGCCAAATTTTTGCAGTTAATAGAAAAATTAATTGGAGCTACAAATTGCCTAAAAGTGTTCATCTACTTAGGTGATATAATTGCTTTTACATCCTCAATGTGCTTGACGACTTTCTTCAGGCTTAATATCGTCACTTGATAAATGTAGTTTCCACTAATCAATCATTCATGAAGTACATTGGTCACATATTGTTTCAGCTGGAATGAGCAGTGACCCTGACTATTCTAAATAAAATATCAGATATACCCAACCAGTGCAATTAAATCTGACTTTGGTGCTGGGCACGGTGGCTCATGTCTGTAATCCCAACACTTTGGGAGACCGAGGTGGGCGGATCACTTGAGGTCAGGAGTTTGAGATCAGCCTGGCCAACACAGTGAAACCCTGTCTCTACTAAAAATACAAAAATTAGGAGCAGGCGCAGTGGCTCATGCCCGTAATCCCAGCATTTTGGGAGGCCAAGGCAGGCAGATCATGAGGTCAGGAGATCAAGACCATCCTGGCTAACATGGTGAAACCCCGTCTCTACTAAAAATACAAAAAATTAGCCAGGTATGGTGGCGGACGCCTGTAGTCCCAGCTAACTGGGAGGCCGAAGCAGGAGAATGGCGTGAACCCGGGAGGAGGAGCTTGCAGTGAGCCCAAGATCGTGCCACTGCACCCCAGCCTGGGCGACAGAGCGAGACTCCATCTCAAAAAAAAAAAAAAACATAAAGAAAGAAAAATTAGCTGGACCTAGTGGCACAAGCCTGTAATCCCAGCTACTTGGGAGGCTGAGGCAGGAGAATCACTCAAACCCAGGGGGTGGAGGTTGCAGTGAGCCAAGATTGTGCCATTACACGCCAGCCTGGGTGACAGAGCGAGACTCTATCTAAAAAAATAAATAAAAATAAGCCTGGCTTTGGTACCTTCTGCATGTGGCTCACTGCTAAATGCTGGCTCTTTTCTTGTCCCTTTCATGTGTTCCTCAATGACTGTATCCTTTGCTGGGGACCTCTTATTGTTTCATTCTCCAATCCTGGACCAAAAAAAAAAACCTGTGGCTGACTATTTAGATGGTCAATTTAAACCTGGTTTGAAGATACAACCTTCTAAGGTAATTCAAGCCTGGCTACATTCTGTGACACTCATATGGTCCACAGGAAAATTTTTCTTGCAAAGTTGCAAGTACAGGCCCCTTCTGTTGTAGGCCTCTCTCTCTGTTCTGCCATCAAAGGCTTCTCTAGATAGTCTATTGCTTTTAGACTTTTCCAGGTGACATAAATTCCAGGGCACAGAGTCAACTCATCTGAATTTCTTAAAGTTCCTTTACTTGACTTGAGGTGGAGAAAGTGTGGGATAAGCAGTCTCTTCTTCCCACTCTTGGGGGATGGGGAACAAAAATGCACAGCACTCCAGAAAACTGTCTCCTAGGCTTTTTTTTTTTTTAAACAGGGTCTGGCTGGAGTACAGTAGTACGATCTTGTATCACAGCAACCTCCATCTCCTGGGCTCAAGCCATCACCCTCCCATGTCATCCTCCCACCACAACCTCCCGAGTAGCTGACACTACAGGTGTGCCCCACCACACCCAGCTAGTTTTTGCATTTTTATAGAGACTGGCTTTCATCATGTTGCCCAAGCTGGTCTTGAACTCCTGGGCTCAAAGTGATCCACCCGCCTCAGCCTCCCAAAGTGATGGGATTACAGGCATGAGCCACCAAACCTGGCCCTACTAGGCATGTTTATTCTCCAATCTTCTTTCTTTCTTTTTTTTTTTCTTTTTTTTTCCCAATCTTCTTTCATCAATCCTGACATATCATTCCTGGGAGGTGTGTGAGAACTGAGGATTGCTAAATGGGCTTCACATTCTTCCAGCATGTCCTGTGGGGATGGTTTGGCATTCTCTTTTTTAGAATGTTCAGGGTACTTCACATTTATTTTTCTCAGCTTTGGAGCCTCTGTTAAAAGACCCACTGAGGAGTCTCATTTAATATGCCATGTGTGCCATGATTGTTCTTTTTTTTTTTTTTTTTAAGGTGTGCACTTTTATTCAACTGGTCTCAAGTCAGTGTACAGGTAAGCCCTGGCTGCCTCCACCCACTCCCAGGGAGACCAAAAGCCTTCAAACATCTCAAGTTGGGAGACAAAAAAGTGGGGCCAAGAAGACTGATCATTCAAAATAAAACAAAATAGAAAAGTATTAAGGCAAAGATTAAAAAATTTGCGGCGGGGCATGGTGGCTCACGCCTGTAATCCAAGCAGTTTGGGAGGCAGAGGCGGGCAAATCACGAGGTCAGGAGATAGAGATCATCCTGGCTAACACTGCATGGTGAAATGCCGTCTCTACGAGAAACACAAAAACAAAATTAGCCAGGCGAGGTGGCGGGCATCTGCAGTCCCAGCCACTTGGGAGGCTGAGGCAGGAGAATGGCGTGAACCCGGGAGGTGGAGCTTGAACTCGGGAGGCGGAGCTTGAGCCCTGCAGGCGGAGCTTGTAGTGAGCCGTGATGGCGCCACTGCGCTCCAGTCTGTGCGACAGAGCGAGGCTCCGTCTCAAAAAAAAAAAAAAAAAACTTTTGCATTACGTAATTTACACAATAACAATGCTATCATCTCCCCTGTGTGGACTCAGGAGAGGACTGGGCCATTCTCCTTAGAGAGAAGTGGGGTGGCTTTTAGGAGGGCAAGGGACTTCCTCGCATCTCACGATATTTGGAATGACTATTAACAATGCATCTCATGATATATGGAATGACTATTAAAAAAAGAACAATGTACAATCAAAGTCCGCAGCCACATTGTAAAACTTTGGGGGATGCTCGCTCCAACCAACTGCTCTCACCTTCACTGTTCCAGTTTTGAAATCCTGAATCAAGCCACCCCCCGCCCCCCATAAAACAAAGCCATGCCAATCTCTTCTTGTTTTCTGTGCAAGTTAGGTTTTGTCAAGAAAGGGTGTAACGCAACTAAGTAAAATTCCGCCTAGAAGCATTTGTGGTGGACAATGGAGGGGCCGGAGGGGCTGGACAAATTGTATTCCTGCTTGCTGATCCACATCTGCTGGAAAGTGGGCAGTGAGGCCAAGATGGAGCCGCTCCTCTACATGGAGTAATTTGCACTCGGGAGGAGCAATGATCTTGATCTCCATCGTGCTGGGCAACAGGGTGGTGATCTCCTTCTGCATCCTGTCAGGGATGCCAGGGTACATGGTGGTGCCACCAGACAGCACTGTGTTGCTGTAGAGGTCTTTGAGGATGTCCACATCACACTTCATGATGAAGTTGAAGGTAGTTTTGTGGATGCCACAGGATTCCATGCCCAGGAAGGAAGACTGGAAGAGCACCTTAGGGCAGTGGAACTGCTCCTTGCCAATGGTGATGACTTGGCTGTTGGGCAGCTTGTAGCTCTTCTCCAGGAAGGAGCTGGAGGCCGCTCTGGCCATCTCCTGATCCAAGTCCAGGGTGACATAGAACAGCTTCTCTTTGATGCCACGCACGATTTCCCACTCGGCAGTGGTGGCGAACTTGTAGTGGTGCTCCATGAGGGTTTTCATGAGGTAATCAGTCAGGTCCTGGTTGGCCAGGTCCAGAAACAGAGTGGCCTGGAGGAGGGCCTACCCCTCGTAGATGGGCACAGTGTGGGTGACTCCCTCATTGGAGTCCATCACGATGTGGCCAGAGGCATACAGGGACAGCACGGCCTGGATGGCCATGTATATGGCTGGGGTGTTGAAGGTCTCAAACATGATCTGGGTCATCGTCTCGTGATTGGCCTTGGAGTTCAGGGGGACCTCGGTCAGCACTATAGGTGCTCCTTGGAGCCACACACAGCTCGTTGTAGAAGTTGTGGTGCCAGATCTTCTCCATGTCATCTCAGTTGGTGACGATGCTGTGTTCGATGAGATACTTCGGGGTCAGGATAACTCTCTTGCTCTGGACCTCGTCACCCTCATAGGAGTCCTTCTGACCCATGCGCACCATCACACAGATGTGGACGGGCAGTGGAGCTCTGTGCTCGTGGGGTGGACGTGGTCTTGGCGGTTTGTTCGACGTTCTTAACCTTTTTTTTTTTTTTATGGACCTCTTGGCTTTCTGGTAGAATCTGGGACCCCCTTTTCAAAGTAATGCTTCTATGTGCATAAAACAAACAAATACATGGGATTACAAAGCAAACCAACTATATTGAAATAAAGTTGCCTCTTTGGGTCCTATGGAGGTCCAAGTACTGAAGTTAAAAATTTCCTTAAGAGCCGGGTGTGGTGGCTCACACCTGTAATCCTAGCACTCTGGGAGGCCGAGGCAGGCGGATTGCCTGAGTTCAGGAGTTCAAGAACAGCCTGGGCAACACAGTGAAACCCCGTCTCTACTAAAATACAAAAAATTAGCTGGGCATGGCGATGTGTGCCTGTAGTCCCAGCTACTCGGGAGGCTGAGGCAGGAGAATTGCTTGAACTGAACCTGGGAGGCAGAGGTTGCAGTGAGCCAAGATTGCACCACTGCACTCCACCCTGGGTGACAGAACAAGGCTCCGTCTCCAAAAAAAAAAAAAAAAAAATTTCCATAAGATTCTTAGTTCTTTATAAGCATTACTATATTTGTCTTTCTTTTTCTTTTTATTTTTTGAGACAGAGTCTTGCTCTGTCACCTAGGCTGGAGTGCAGCGGTGTGATCTCGGTTCACTGCAACTTCTGCCTCCTGGATTCAAGCAATTCTCCTACCTTAGCCTCCCAAGTAGCTGGGATTACAGGCACGCACCACAGCATTTGGCTAATTTTGTATTTTTAGTAGAGATGGGGTTTCACCATGTTGACCAGACTGGTCTTGAGCTCCTAACCTCAAATGATCTGCCCATCTCAGCCTCCAGGTGTGAGCCACAGTGCCAGGCCTATATTTGTCTTTCTAACACATCAGGAGGAAATTGAGACATGAAAAGGGTAAGTACCTTGCCTAAGACCACTGTGACATAAAAAATATACATTTGGGCCAGGCACGGTGTCTCACACCTATAATCCCACCATTTTGGGAGGCTGAGGTGGGAGGATCCCTTGAGCCCAGAAGTTTGAGACCAGGCCCCGGCAACATAGGGAGACATTGTTTCTACTAAAATTTAAAAAATTAACTGGGCATGGTGGCAAGTGCCTGTAGTCCCTGCTTCTCAGAAGACTGAAGCGGGAAGATCACTTGAGCCCAGGTGTTCTAGGCTGCAGTGAGCTATGATCGCACCACTGCAGTGCAGCCTGGGCAATAGAGTGAGATCTTGTATCAAAACAAAACAAAACAAAACAAAAAACAAGCAAACGAAAGAGAGAAAGAAAGGAAGGAAGGAAGGAAGGAAGGGAGGAAGGAAGGAAGGAAGGGAGGAAGGAAGGAAGGAAGGAAGGGAGGAAGGAAGGAAGGAAGGAAGGAAAGGGAGGAAGGAAGGAAGGGAGGAAGGAAGGAAGGAAGGAAGGAGAAAGAAAGAAAGAGTATGTATTTGGTCTCTGTCGCCAGTTCCTGGTACAGAGCTCCTAAATCTCGTGGAATTTCCTGGTTGATAGGAGTATCTTTTTTTCCGATATTCTTGTTGGGCTCCTGGATAGCTTTAGGATAGAGGCTGGTCACCAGCAAATTCAAGCTATGATTAGAAGCTTAAAAATTTTGGCCCCATACCCAGCCCATCCTCTTTGGAGGAGAGAGGAGTTGAAGATTGAGTTAATAATCAATTGTGGCTACATTGTCAGAGGGTTCGAACCAGAGTGACTCCATTTTGAGTGAGGGCTAGGAAAATGAGGTTGGGACTTGCTGGGCTACATTTCCAGAAAGTTAGGCATTTCCAGCTTCTAAACATTTACAGTTAAGGGAACAGATTGATAATGTTTACTAAACAGATCCAGACTTGGGAGTGTCCTGATGTCCCTGATACCTTGAGAGCAAAAGCATTCCTAATTTTGCTTTAAAGATAATAATATTAATTTTTGCAAAATATAATAATTAAGAAAAGTAATCCTTTATCACAAACCGTTGTAGCAGAGCACATCTCCCCATGATCTGTTTTTAATCCTCGATAAATGAATATTGTACCTAGAGTGGATGCGTTCCTCTTCTTCCTTTCGGGAACGCCCTACTCAGTCTATACAGTAGGTATACATTCACCGCTTTACTGTCTTAAATTTACTTTTGCTTTGGACTGTGGACTTGCTCTGAATTATTTCTTGCATGAAATCCAAGCACCCTCTCTTGGGGTCCGGATTGGGACCCCTTCCTGGTAACAACATTATGAAGCCTCCATAGAAATCCCTGAAGTATGGGGTTGTAAGAGCTTCTGAGTTGGTGAACACATCCATATCCCAAAATGGGATTCCATGTGGACAGAAGTTCCTGCACTCAGGATCCTTCCAGATCTTGTTTTATGTACCTCTTCATCTGGTTGTTCATCTGTGTCCTTTGTAATATCTTCTGTTATAAATCAATAAACTGGTTTGGGATGGGAGGAGAAGGTTGTGGGAATCCCTGATTTATAGCTGGTTGGTCAGAAGTACAAGTGACAAACTGGGATTTGCAATTGGCATCTGAAGTGGGGGCAGTCTTGTAGGACTGAGCCCTTAAGGGTTTGGTGCATAGTATTGAATTGAATTTAACTGTACAACACCCAGTTGGTAGATACTAAATTAAGGAGTGGAGTTTATAATAAGACGTAATTGTAGACTTGTTTGGTGGGGAAAAGCCTCCGCACATTTGGTGTCAGAAGTGTCAAAAGTACAGAAAAATAGCTTTGTGTTTCTTTTCCTTTAACAATGCCTCTAGTAAGTGGTCTAGAAAGGATTCAAACTCAGGCAGTTTAACTTCACAGTTTAGTTTTGATATTATGCAGATAGGATCCCCTAAATTCATTAATGGTTGCTGTAGCATGTATTGCAGTACTCGTACAGAAGAAATAACTGGTCATACTCCATAAACTCCATTCTCTGGTTCACTGAGCATTACGTGATGGCTTGGTTATCTGGGGGACGTACGGGCCTTCAGAATTAATCTAGGCTCCAATTTTTTTCCTTGTCCCCGATATCAGAAGACATTGAGTCCCCTGTCCTTCTGGTTTAAATCACTACTTGTTTGGTTTTCTTTTACTTGTAGCTAATATGTTAACTAATGTATCCAATAATAGCTAAGATTGAGTGCAGTACTCCGCCAAACCAGAAGAAGGGAGGCTTAGAGCAAATTGCATTTGGTTTATAAACATAAATTAAATGTGATATTTCTTTCTGTTTTGTATATTTTATTTTAGTATTATTTTGTAGAAATGGGGGTCTTGGTATTGCCCAGGCTAATCTCGAACTTCTTACCTCAAGGGATCCTCCCTCATCGGCCCCTGAAATTGTTGGGATTACAGATGCGAGCCACCTCACTTGGCCTAAATGTTACATATCTTATTCTCATGCTAAAGAATAAAATCTGTACCCACCGTGTAATAATATTTCTCTCATAATGTTTATCGTGGAATTAAGGAGATAATGTGGTCTCAGGAAAATTGTGTTGAGTGGTAGTCATCATCAGTACTGCTCTTCCCATTAGGCTGAATGTTTGGAAGTTGTGGGAAATGGGAAAGAGGAGGAAATTGGGAAAATAAATGAAAATAGCCTTACAAATTTCAGGTTTTTCAAATCTCAAGAGCTCCATTTACCTTATAAGTGCAAAATATTTTCACATAAAACCCAGTCTGTGGATAGTTATTATTAATCTAATAATATAATAAGTTGGTACTACTATTCTATTTTCCATTTGATTAAATGGGAATTTTGAAAACAGAATTATTTTGGCTTTTTACCCCCAAAATCTCAGTAACTAGAATTCTTAAATCTGCAGGGTTTTTTTTGTTTGTTTGTTTGTTTTTTGCTTTGTTTTGAGACAGAGTCTTGCTCTAGTCACCCAAGCTGGAATGCAGTAGCATTCTCTGGGCTCATGCAACCTCTGCCTCCGGGTTCAAGCGATTTTCCTGCCTCAGCCTCCTGAGTAGCTGGGATTACAGGTGGGCGCCTGGCTAATTTTTGTACTTTTAGTAGAGATGGGGTTTCCCCATGTTGGCCAGGCTGGTCTCGATCTCCTGACCTCGTGATCCGCCCGCCTCAGCCTCCCAAAGTGCTGGGATTACAGGCGTGACCCACTGCGCCCGGCCTTCAATTTTATTTTTTGAGACAGAGTCTCGTTCCGTCCCCGGGCTGGAGTGCAGTGGCGCGATATCGGCTCACTGCAAGCTCCACCTCCCGGGTTCACGCCATTCTCCCGCCTCAGCCTCCCGAGTAGCTGGGACTACAGGCGCCCGCCACCACGCCTGGCTAATTTTGTTTTTGTATTTTTAGTAGAGAGGGGGTTTCACCATGTTAGCCAGAATGGTCTCGATCTCCTGACCTCATGATCCACCCGCCTCGGCCTCCCAAAGTGCTGGGTTTACAGGCTTGAGTCACCGAGCCCCGCCTAAATCTGCAGTTCTGATGGAATGTTTTGACTGAAGATCGAACGTAGAAACAGTACCTTGGGTTTTGTTGTTGTTACTTTTTCCTAACCCGGCCCCCTATTAGTTTACTATGTATTAGAACCTGAGAGCGGTGACTACTCTGCCAATAAATTGCTACATTCAATATTCTTCGGTTGCCTAATTCAGTGGGAAACAGAGAAAAAAGGTAAAGAGGACATGAAATCAAAAATAAATGCATCTTCTATACAGGATTAGAATGCCTCTTAACACTCATTCATTTGAGGGCTGAGGGCCTGTGGCAGAAGTTCTTAATCTTAGATCCATGGATTGTTTTCAGGGTTTTGAAATTGTGTAATTTTTTTTTTCCTTTAATGTAACGAGCATGTGCATACGAATTTTTTTTTTCCAGGGGAAAGGCTCCATAGTTTTCACCAGACTGACAACTGTTTTAAATCCCCCGACAGGTTACAAACTACAATACTAGTTTTTGACCGGTTTGTAAAAGGATGCGATTCTTCAAATCTAGTTTTTACATCCTTCTGACGAGGCAGGAGCCTCTACCCTAAACAAAAATGGCGGGAGCTGCTTCACACGTAGCCCCTCACGCAGAAAGCCCAGAAGGCCCCCTCCACTTTCTCTCCACCTTCCCACTCGTGACCCCGGAAGGACTCCGCTTTGCCTCCGTCTGGCTGCTGCTCAGCCCCAGGCTGCAGCTGGGAAGCAGGCGTGGGCAGGCCGGTTGTACCTGGCCTGGAGCTCCAGGTACGGGGCCAGGGGCGGGGTGGGGTGGACAGGCGGGTGGGAGGAAGGGGAGAGTTGGCGGCCATGCAGTTGGGGCAGAGGCCTCGGGGCACGGGTGGCGCGGACTCCATCGCCGGCGTTAGCTCTCTGAGTGCCAGGTGGAGCGGCGGAAAACCAGAGGGTCTACGGCCGTGCCACCCTGAACACCCCCGACCTCGTCTCATCTCAGAAGCTAAGCAGGGTCGGGCCTGGTTAGTACTTGCATAAGAAAGCAGGAGGGTCCTCACGCCAGAGGGAGGCCTGCAAAGGAAGCGCGGAATTGGGATGGCTCGCCATCGGTCTGAGCCCGAGGAAGGGTCCGGACGGCCGAGCTGGAGGTATCCCCTTTTCTGGTCCTCTTGGTAAAGAAAAAGGAAGACAGCAGAGAAGAGCTCCGCGAAGGGCTGCTTTGGGGTCGGGAGAGAGCGCGCTGGCGATGGGGCAGTTGGTGAGGTCTCAGGTTCGGCTTGGAAGCGGGTGGTTTTGAGCAGGGAGTGGCTTTTGGTTGTGAAAGATTATGCTGCTTTACAGGTGCTTTCAGAGAAAAATTTAGACGGGAGTATTGTGGTGTCTGTTCCTTCTGTAAAGTTGTTAAATATCTCTTTTCCGGAGGAAAGACTCAGCTTGTTTTTGCACAGGACTTTGAGACTTTTATTATTGTTGTTTTATTGTTGTTATTGCAGCTAAACATTTTTCTCTGTTCAAAGTGTCTTCTCAGAGTTAGGTTATATAGATTTGTGCTTCACGTCAGTTTTCTTTCTGGTATTTCAGACTTTCCTTCCTGTTGTATTATAAAGTCAAAGTTGTAGGATAGAATTTTAAGATGTGTAAGAAACAAATTGTTTATGACACTTGTTTTTAATTACTCAGTAGTTGGAATGTAGAGGAACAAGTAATATCACACAGGACAATATTTTTGGTTATGTTTTATAGATTCCTTCTATAAATTTGAATAATCATGAAACTACCTTCATGTTTATTTTTATTATACTTCCGGAAGCAACTGAAATGACTAGTTTTTTTTTAGTTTTTCAATGAATAATGATTAGGTTTGGAATCAACTTCCTCAGTAATTTTAAATGAAAAAGAATGAGGTAGTTACAATGCAAAAATAGAGGTTTGTTGTAATCTTTTTTTTTTTTTTTTTTTGAGACGCTGTCTTGCTCTGTCACCCAGGCTGGAGTGCAATGGTGCAATCTCTGCTCATTGCAACCTCCGCCCTCAGGGTTCTAGCAATTCTCCTACCTCAGCCTACCGAGTAGCTGGGATTACAGGCGCGGCACCATGCCTGGCTAATTTTTTTGTATTTGTGGTTGAGACGGGGTTTCAATATATTGGCCAGGCTGATCTCGAACTCCTTGACCTCAACTGATGCGCCTCGGCCTCCGGAAATGCTGGGATTACAGGCGTGAGCCACTACGCCCGGTCTAGGTTTGTCATAATCTTTTAAGAATATCTCTGCAACCAATTAAAGTGTTTGCTTTATTTTCTTTCTATTCTGCTTAAAAATTTGGAATGCTCTATTATGGGGAAAATTACTTTGGGTGAATTACTCAATATTTTTTTTTAATGCAGTAGCATAGATTGCTTAATGATCCAGACTCTAGTAAAAATGTTTCTCAAAATAAAATGTATTAATATTTAGGGAGGGGAAGAATAAATGAGCTTCCCCCCACTTCCTTTTTACTGTAGTAATATTAAAAAAGTGATACATGTAGGCAGGTTTTTAAAAATCAAGTATTACAGACAGACTTATAAGGAAAAGCAGTCATTCTTTGCCCGGCTTCTCTATACCCTTGTTTTATTCTCCAGAGGACCATTTTTCACTTTCTTAGCTGTTCGTGGTTTCCTCTGTACTTTTTAATCATATGTCTCTATCACAAGGTGTTGACTGAAATAAATGTATGTCAATTAAACTATACTGAGTAAAAGTTGTACTTAGAACACTGGTGGGGGAATTAAATTTATACTGCTGTATCTCTAGTAAGGATTAAGGGACGCATCAGTAGTAGTAACCCACCCTAAGAGGTATCGCTGTGTTTGATTTTAAAGGAAGCCACTACTTAATCAGTGGTTTTGACCCTTGTCTGAAAACAGGTGGGTATTAACGGAAGGGGATAGTCTATTGGAGTATAGAAAAAGAGAACATAGAGATATATGCAGAAATGAAGGGCCTAAAAAAAGTATAGCAAGTAATTTTTTTTTTTTTTTTTTGTGTAGACAGGGTTTCACCATGTTTCCCAGGCTGGTCTTGAACTCCTGGGCTCATGAGCTCAAGCGATCCACCCACCTTGGCCTCCCAAATCACTCCCAAAGTAGCTCAGGCATGAGCCACTCACTGTGCTCCCCCGCAAATAAACTTTTATGGAGAGATTGTTGGTAATTTTTATATTCTGTTATGTAGTATACAACACTACCCAAATAAAATAAATAATGAATTTGGTAGACATCAACATTGTGGTTATTAGAGAAGTGCATTCTCTTGTGCATTGGAGATAGTGCGTAGGTGTTTTCTTGGCCTGAATGGAATATTCCTCAGGACTCTTGATTTTTGCACTCATCAGGCAACATTTTTGACTTATTAGTTCAGCTTCCTATAGTCTTTTATTTCAGGGATGATATGTTTTGATAGAATATGTAAGTATTCTGGTCACTAGATAGTGTATTTCTTTATTATAAATAGATAAACTTGTAAACTGGTTTATATATCAATACCGTGTAAATTTGTTTAGTGTGTGTTCAACTGGGTACAGTGATAATAAAATTATTTCTGGCTCTGAAACCCAGACCCTGAACCACTGCATTAATGACTTATCTTTGTGCAACAACTGCTTCTCTGTACTCATCTGACTTTTCTTTTTTTGTTCAAGAGGAATAATATGCACTAAAACTATACCAAAATCATATAGCATGCATGTGGCATTTCTCTGAAGATCTTTAAAATGAGACAATAGGAGAATAAATGCGTGAGTTCTGATGTTCAGTCAGTGAACTCGGAGGTTCACAGAACCCCAGGATTCTGTTACGGATTCCATTCAGCAACCTGCCTGCCACCCACTCTCACCCCCGCAGTTATAGGAAGGAAACCAAATGAATGGGAAGCAGTATATTTTCAGTTACTCTCTAAAATATGTTAAATTTTTATGTAACCAGAAAAGAGAGAATCTAGAACTTGCAGTTTGCTAAGGAAAATTTGCTACCTGGACTCAAAGTTTAAATCTAGCTTTTTTATTTTTTAACTTATTATTATTTTTTACACTATCTCCTACAGGAAGGGTAGCTTATTTTTTCTTTTATGCGTTTGGTGATTAATAAATATAATTTTACCTCAAGTGTAATGTCATCAATAATTGACTGCAAAAATAAGCTGATAGAATTAAAATTTCAGTTTGTACCTTTCATTGGTAAAGTAACCAGAAATCTTTGTGGCTAATATGTTTTTATGTTTCATTTAATGAAGATTAGAAGAGGAGCCATGTCAGAAGAAACAGTAAGTGAATCACAGTTTTCCTTGAAGACAGCCGCCCTAAGAGTGTTTGATCTTCCTCTGACTTGGTACTATTCTCTCTCCCAGGTAAATAAAAGAAGCAAACATGAAGTTGAATATTAAGCTTATTGCTCAGAGCATATTTTGTTTATATTATTTCAGTTTTATTTGAGGTTTCTATATAGTACAGTCAAAATATTTATTACAGTAATTATTTTACAGTATGAATTTACAGTATAAATTTATTAAAACCTATTTGGTTATTTCATGGTTTTTTTTTTTTTTTTGGTTATCGTAACTCTTAAAAAGGGGTTACGTTACTTAAAAATTTTTTTCTGTCTTAAACAAACTTACATAGTCCACTATTATTACTTTCAGTGAATTATGTTATTCCAGTAGGCTTGTTCTCACTATTAACAATTCTTTTAATTTTATTGTGGTAAGGTACAAATAACATAAAATTGACCATTTTGATCATTTTTAAGTATGTAGTTCATTAGCCTTAAGTACATTCACATTGTTGTACAAACAATATCCAGAATTCTTTTCATCTTGCAAACTCAGACTCTACAACTGTTTATCAGCATCTTACTATACCTCCTTCCCGTCATTCCCCACCACCATTCTATTTTCTATCTGTATGAATTTGACTGGGTAACTCACAAGTAGAATCCTACAGAATCTTCTTGTGACTAGCTTATTTTACTTAGCATAACGTCCTCAAGGTTCATCCATGTTGCAGCATATGTCAGCATTTCCTTTCTTTTTAAGGTAGAATAATGTTTCATTGTGTGGATATACCACATTTTGCTTATGTGTGTGTTTGTTGATGGACATTGGATTGCTTCCATGTTTTTGCTATTGTGAATAATGCTGCTATAAAGATGGATATACAGATATCTCTTTGAGATCCTGCTTTTAATTCTTTTGAGTGAAGTGAAATTGCTGGATCATACAGTAATTAATTCTACTTTTAATTACATTTTTTTTCTTTTTTTTTTTTTGAGGCAGGGTCTTGCTTTGGAGTACAGTGGCAAGATCATAGCTCACTGCAGTCTCAAAACTCCTGGGGTCAAGCAGCCCTTCCACCTCAGCCTCTCAAGTAGCTGTGACTTCAGGCATGTGCCACCATCTCTCCACCAATTTTTTAATTTTTTGAAGAGACAGAGTTCAGCATGTTGACCAGGCTGGTCTTGAACTCCTGGCCTCAAATCATCCTCCCACTTTGACCTCTTAAAGTACTGGGATTATAGGTGTGAGCTGGCTCGCCCAGCCCTATTTTTAATTTTTTGAGGAACTGCCATACTGTTTTTCACAGTGGCTGTACCACTTTACGTTTCTACCAGTAGTGCACAGTTTTTCCACATCCTCATCAATGCTTGTTATTTTCTGTTTCATTGATAGTAGCCATCCTAATGGGTATGAGGTTATATTAGTCCATTTTCATGCTGCTAATAAAGACATACCTGAGACAATTTACAAAAGAAAGAGGTTTATTGAACTCACAGTTCCACATGGCTGGAGAGGTCCCACAATCATGGTGGAAGGTGAAAGTCACATCTCACATGGCAGCAAACAAGAGCTTGTGCAGAAAAACTCCTATTTTTTTTTCTTTTATTTATTAAAAACTCCCATTTTTAAAACTGTCAGATATTGTGACCCTTACTCATTATCATGAGAACAGCGAGGGAAGGACTTGTCCCCATGATTCAATTACCTCCCACTGGGTCCCTCCCACAACACGTGGGAATTCAAGATGAGATTTGGGTGGGGACGCAACCAAACTGTATCATTCTGCTCCTGGCCCCTCCCAAATCTCATGTCCTCACATTTCAGAAGTGATCATCCCTTCCCAACAGCCCCTCAAAGTCTTGACTCATTTCAGCATTAACTCAAAAATCCACAGTCCAAAGTCTCATCTGAGACAAGGCAAGTCCCTTCCACCTATGAGCCTGTAAAATCAAAAGCAGATTAGTTACTTCCTAATTTGGGGGTATGGGCATTGGGTAAATATGGCCATTCTGAATGGGAGAAATTGGCCAAAACAAAGGAACCACAGGCCCCATGCAAGTTTGAAATCCAGCAGGGCAGTCAAATACATATATGTGTATTTGAGATGGAGTTTGGCTCTTGTTGCCCAGGCTGGAGTGCAATGACATGATCTTGGCTCACTGCAACCTCCACCTCACAGGTTCAAGCGATTCTCCTTCCTCAGCCTCCTGAGTAGCTGGGATTACAGGCATGTGCCACCATGCCTGGCTGGTTTTGTATTTTTAGTAGAGATGGGGTTTCTCCATATTGGTCAGTCTGGTCTCGAACTCCCGACCTCAGGTGATCCACCCACCTCAGCCTCCCAAAGTGCTGGGATTACAGGCATGAGCTACCACGCCCGGCCAGGACAGTCAAATATTAAAGCTCCAAAATGATCTCTTTTGACTCCATGTCTCACATTCAGGTCATGCTGATGCAAGAGGTGGGTTCCCATGGTCGTGGGCAGCTCTGCCCTTGTGGCTTTGCAGGGTACAGCCTCCCTCCCGGCTGCTTTCATGGGCTGACATCGAATGTCTGTGGCTTTTCCAGGTGCACGGTGCAAGCTGTTGGTGGATCTGTCATTCTGGGGTCTGGAGGATGGTGGCCCTCTTCTCACAGCTCCACTAGGCAGTACCCCAGTAGGGACTCTGTGTGGGGGTTCCGACCCCATGTTTCCCTTCTGTACTGCCCTAGCAGAGGTTCTCCATGAGGGCCCACCCCTGCAGCAAACTTCTGCCTGGGCGTTTCCATACGTCTTCTGAAATCTAGGTGGAGGTTCCCAAACTCCAATTCTTGATTTCTGTGCACTGGCAGCCTCAAAACCATGTGGAAGCAGTTAAGGCTTGCAGCTTGCACCCTCTGAAGCCACAGCCCAAGCTCTATGTTGGCCCCTTTCAACCATGGCTAGAGTGGCTGGGATGCAGGGCACCAAGTCCCTAGGCTACACACAGCACAGGGACACTGGGCCTTGACCCTGAAACCACTTTTTCCTCCTAGGCCTCCTAGCTGGTGATGAGAGGGGCTGCTGTGAAGACCTCTGGCATGCCCTGGAGACATTTTCCCCATTATCTTGGGGATTAACATTTGACTTCTTGTTACTTATGCAAATTTCTGTGACCTGCTTGAGTTTCTCAGAAAATGGAATTTTCTTTTCTATTGCATTGTCAGGCTGCAAATTTTCCAAACTTTTGTGCTCTGCGTCCCTTATAAAACTGAATGCCTTTAACGGCACCCAAGTCACCTCTTGAATGCTTTGTTGCTTAGAAATTTCTTCTGCTAGATACCCTAAATCATCTCTCTCAAGTTCAAAGTTTCACAAATCTCTAGGGCATGGGCAAAATACCGCCAGTCTCTGTGCTAAAATATGGTAAGAGTCGCCTTTGCTCCAGTTCCCAATGAGTTCCTCATCTTCATCTGAGACCACCTCAGCCTCACCTAATTATTCATATCACTATAATCATTTTGGGCAAAGCCATTCAACAAGACTCTAGGAAGTTCCAAACTTTCCCACATTTTCCTGTCTTCTTCTGAGGCCTCCAAACTGTTTGAACCTCTGCCTGTTAATCCAGTTCCAAAGTCACTTCCACATTTTTGGTTATCTTTTCAGCAGCACCCCACTCTACTGGTACCAGTTTACTGTATTAGTCCATTTTCATGCTGCCAATAAAGACATACCTGAGACTGGGCAATTTACAAAAGAAAGAGGTTTATTGGACTTACAGTTCCATGTGGCTGGGGAGGCCTCACAGTCATGGTGGAAGGTGAGAGGCACGTCTCACATGGCAGCCTCGAGAGAGTGAGAGCCAAATGAAATGGGTTTCCCCTTATCAAACCATCAGATCTTGTGAGACTTTTGCACTGTCATGAGAACAGCAAGGGAAAGACTTGTCCCGTGATTCAGTTACCTCCCACTGGGTCCCTCTTACAACACATGGGAATTCAAGATGAGATTTGGGTGGGGACACAGCCAAACCATATCAAAGGTAGTATATCCTTCTGGTTTTGGTTTGTATTTCCCTGATGATGTTGAGCATCTTTTCATGTGCTTATTGGCCATTTGTATATATCCTTTGGAGAAATGTGTATTTTAGTCCTTTGCCCATTTTTTTTTTTTTTTTTGAGACAGAATCTCACTCTGTTGCACAGGCTGGAATGTAGTGGTGCAATCTCACTGCTCATTGCAGCCTCCGCCTCCTGGGTTCAAGCAATTCTCCCTGCCTCAGCCTCCAGAGTAGCTGAGATTACAGGTGCCCACCACCATGCCTGGCTAACTTTTGTATTTTTAATAGAGTCAGGGTTTTGCCATGCTGGCCAGGCTGGTCTGGAACTCCTGACCTCAGGTGATCTACCCGCCTCCACTTCCCAAAGTGCTGGGATTACAGGTGTGAGCCACTTGTGCCTGGCCCCTTTGCCCATTTTTGAAATTTTTGTTCTTGTTAAGTTTTAGTTCTCTGTATAATCGGGATATTAATTCCTTATTAGTTATATGATTTCCAAATATTTCTCGAATTCTGTGAATTACTTTTTTTTTTCTTTGAGATGGAGTCTCACTCTGTCACCCAAACTGCAGTGTAGTGGTACAGTCTCGGCTCACTGCAACCTCTGCTTCCTGGATTCAAGCAATTCTCCTGCCTCAGCCTCCCAAGTAGCTGGTATTACAGGCGCCTGCCACCACCACGCATGGGTAATTTTTGTGTGTATATATTTTTTTTAGAAAGAGTCTCGCTTCTTCACCCAGGCTAGAGTGCAATGGCGTGATCTCAGCTCACTGCAACCTCTGCCTGCTGGGTTCAAGCAGTTCTCCTGCCTCAGCTTCCCAAGTAGCTGGGATTACAGGCGTATGCCAGCACGCCTGGCTAATTTTTGTATTTTTAGTAGAGACAGGGTTTCACCATGTTGGCCAGGCTGGTCTTGAACTCCTGACCTCAAGTGAGCCTCTTGCCTCGGCCTCCCAAAGTGCTGGGATTACAAGCGTGAGCCACCACACAAGTGTGAGCCACCTGGCCTAATTTTCGTATTTTTAGTAGAGACGGGGTTTCACTATGTTGGCTAGGCTAGTCTTGAACTCCTGACCTTAAGTGATCTGCCTGCCTCAGCCTCCCAAAGTGCTGGGATTATAGGTGTGAGCCACCATGCCTGGCCCTGTGAATTACTTTTTTATTCTGTTGATAGTGTCTTTTGATGCGCAAAATTTTAAAATTTTCATCAAGTCTAGTTTGTCTGTCTTTTTTTGTTGCCTGTGTCTTTGTTGTCATATTTAAGAGGTCATTGCCAAATCCAATGTTGTGAAGCTTCTTAGGATTTTAGGACTTATATTTAGGTCTTCAGTCCATTTTGAGTTAATTTTTGTATGTGTTATTAGGTAAGGGTGCAGTTTTCCCCATACCATTTGTTGAAAAAACTCCATTTCCTATTGAATGATCTTGCACCCTTGTTGAAAATCATTTGATGATATATGTGAGGGTTTATTTCTGTGCCTTTGATGCCAGTACCATACTGTTTTGATTACTGTAGCTTTATAGTAAGTTTTGAAATTGGAAAGTGTGAGTCCTCCAGCTTTGTTCTTCTTTTTCAAGTTTGTTTCGGCTATTCTAAGTCCCTTGAGATTCCATATGACGTTTAGGATGGGTTTTTCTATTTCTGCCAAAAAATCATTGGGATTTTGATAGAGATTGCATTAAATCTGTAGATTGCTTTTAGTGGTATTGACCTCTTAACAATGTTAAGTCTTCTAATCCATGAACATGTGATGTGTTTCTGTTTGTTCATGTTTTCTTTAATTTCTTTCAGTAATATATATATGTATTTTTAAATCGTAGAAGTCTTTCACATATTTGGTTAATTCCTATGTATTGTATTCTTTTTGATAATAATCTAAATGGAATTGGGGGGAGGGGTTGCTTTTGTTTGTTTGTTTGTTTGTTTTTGAGACAAGATCTTGCTTTGTTGCCTGGGCTGAAATGCAGTGGTACAGTCATGACTCACTGCAGCTGAAACCTCCCAGGCTCAGGTGATCCTTCCACCTTAGCCTCCCGAGTAGCTCGTACTACAGGTGTGTGTCACCAAGCTAAATTTTTAAATTTTTTGTAGAGACAGGGTTTTACCATGTTGCCCAGGCTGGTCTCAAACTCCTGGATTCAAGTGATCCTCCCGCGTTGGCCTCCCAAAGTGCTAGGATAACTGGTGTGAGCCACTGTGCTTGACTTTTTCTCTCTCTCTCTTTTTTTACCAGATTTTAAAATAACAAGATGGTTCTGTAGTATCCTTCACAGCCCATCAATGAAAGTTTTTATTTTTTATTTAAAAAAATTTTTTTTTGAGACGGAGTCTCGCTCTGTCACCCAGGCTGGAGTGCAGTGGCGCGATCTCGGCTCACTGCAAGCTCTGCCTCCTGGGTTTACGCCATTCTCCTGCCTCAGCCTCCCGAGTAGCTGGGACTACAGGCGCCGCCACCACGCCCGGCTAGTTTTTTTTGTATTTTAGTAGAGACGGGGTTTCACTGTTAGCCAGGATGGTCTCGATCTCCTGACCTCGTGATCCACCCGTCTTGGCTTCCCAAAGTGTTGGGATTACAGGCGTGAGCCACCGTGCCCGGCCAATGAAAGTTTTTAAAAAATCATTTTGATCTCATGGATTTAATTGTATTTGATGTTTTAAACCATTGCATGTATTTATTCTTATTTATGCCCAAATGATCTCATATTTGGCCAGTGAGAGTCTATTCAAGTTGGTTCCTGAGTGTTCTTGATAAAACCCTGGTAATCCTTGCTATCTAGTGTAAAATGGCACAGGCTCATCTTGTACTTTTCCTGCTCTATACCTGGAATCAACCACTTCTTCAAGGACCCCTTTAGTGTAAAATGATAAAGACACCAAACTAGGTACCATGAGTCAATTCAGATTACACTGAGTAGTTGTGAGAAGGAAAACAATCCAATTATAAAACTCTCCCAAAAGTTCTTTGCTTTGAATTATTCTGGATTAGAAACTAGGTTGGTACAGCCTATTTTTTAAAATTTTATTTTGAAATAATTATAGATTCACAGGAAGTTGCAAAAATTATACAGCAAGGCCCAGTGTACCTTTTATCCCATTTCCTCCAGTGGTTGCATTTTATATGACTCTAGTACAATATCACAATCAAGAAATTGACAGTGATAATGTATATATATAATTCTATGCCATTTTACCATATGCATAGATTTATGTAACCACAGCCTCTGTCAAGATCCAGAACTCTTCTATACCATAAATATTTACCTCTTGCATCCTTTTTATGATCATACTCACACCTTTTTTTTTTTTTTTTTTTTTGACCGAGTCTTGCTCTATCACCCAGGCTGGAGTGCAGTGGTACGATCTCAGCTCACTGCAAACTCTGCCTCCCAGGTTCACATCTTTCTCCTGCCTCAGTGTCCTGAGTAGCAGGACTACAGGCGCCTGCCACCACACCGGCTAATTTTTTGTTTTTTTAGTAGAGATGGGGTTTCACCGTGTTAGCCAGGATGGTCTTGATCTCCTGACCTGGTGATCCACCTGCCTTGGCCTCCCAAAGTGCTGGGATTACAGGTGTGGGCCACTGCGCCCAGCCCACACCTTTGTTTTTTTCTGGCACCATTCCTTTTTTTCTGAGACAGAGTTTTGCTCCTGTTGCCCAGGCAGGAGTGCAATGGTACAATCTTGGCTCACTTGCAACCTCCACCTCCCAGAGCGATTCTCCTGCCTCAGCCTCTTGAGTAGCTGAGTTACAGGTGCCCGCCACCACTCCCGGCTAATCTTTTGTATTTTTGGTAGAGATAGGGTTTCACCATGTTGGCCAGGCTGGTCCCAAACTCCTGACCTCAAGTCATCCACCTGCCTCAACCTCCCAAAGTGCTGGGATTACAGGTGTGAGCCACTGTGCCCGGCCCTGGCACCATTCCTAATCCCTGGTGAACCCT
>NW_012116921.1:1792723-1794913 GCF_000951035.1 Colobus angolensis palliatus
ATCTCGGCTCACTGCAACCTCTGCCTCCTGGGTTCAAGCGATTCTCCTGCCTCAGCCTCCTGAGTAGCTGGGATTACAGGTGTGCGCCACCATGCCTGCCTAATTTTTTTTTTTGTATTTTTAGTAGAGACGGGGTTTCACCATGTTCGCCAGGCTGGTCTGGAACTCCTGACCTCAAACTATCCACCCACCTCGGCCTCCCAAAGTGCTGATCATATTGATACTTCTGACTTCAGTCCAACAACAGAGGTTTCATTTTAGCATTCCTAGTTGGACCAATTCTGACTTGTTTTTTCAGCAGTGAGATACCTGGCTGTCATAAACTATAGTGTATTACTCATAATATATTTACTTATTATAATATCTAGTGTATACATAAAGCAATTTCAGAATTGGCACCCCAATACTCCTCTTTTTTTTTTGAGACGGAGTCTCGCTCTGTCACCCAGACTGGAGTGCAGTGGTGCAATCTCGGCTCACTGCAACCTCAGTCTCCTGGGTTCAAGTGATTCTTGTGCCTCAGCCTCCCAATTTTCTGGGGTTACAGGTGCACACCACCATGCCTGGCTAATTTTTGTGTTTTTAGTAGAGAGGGTTTCACCGTGTTGACCAGGCTGGTCTTGAACTCCTGACCTCAAGTGATCCACCCTCCTCAGCCTCCCAAAGTTTTGGGATTACAGGCATGAGCCACTGTGCCCGGCCTAATACTTAGTTTTTAAAGAAATTATCCCTGTAATCCCAGCACTTTGGGGGATCGCTTGAGACCAGGAGTTTGAGACCAGCCTGGGCAATATAGTGAAACCCTGTCACTACAGAAATAAAAATAAATATAAGCTGGGCATGGTGGTAGGTGCCTATAGTCCTAGCTGAGGAGGCTAAGAAGAGAGGATCACTGAGAAGAGAGGATCTTTTTTGAGAAAAGATCCCCTCTGTCACCCAGGCTGGAATGCAGTGGCAAAATTAATTATTGGCAAATTAATTATTGGCAAATTAATTATTGGCAAAATTAATCATTTTACATTACTACCATCAAAGTATGAGAAATCCAGTTTTCCCATATTCTCAGCAGCATTTGGTATTGTCATTTCAAAATAATTCTTTTAGATGGTCTAATATAACTGAACAAAAGTCTGGCTGCTCACTGCTTGAGGACCAAAACATGAGAAGGAAAGAGTGGTGAAAGGAAAGCAACTTTATGGAAATGCTAGCAGTTGGGAAAGGCTAGGCTTATGTCTCCAAAAGACCATTTCAAGTGTTAGGCTGAGGGAAGGGGTTTAAAAAGATGAGACTTGGTAGGGGAAATGTGGGAGTAACACAAGATGCAGGTTCCCATGTGTTGTTCCAAGGACTATCTCGAATTATTGTCTGCCTGGAGTGCAGGCTGGTGCCATTTTATTTACTGCTGAGTTATAGATTATCAGTTCTGAGGTAATCTCCCTGTAGAGGAGAATTCATTCCACAGCTGGGCCTTTTTGCCTGGATTGTTGTAGCCCCTGGAATTTCTTAACAAGCATGCAGTTAGATAAGTGTGCATGGTGCAAGGGAGTGTCTGGTGGGAAAGAGAGGGGAGCAGAGTTTCAGAGAACATTTCAAGGCCATATTTTAAGACTAAGGACACAAAGTGTCTAGTTTGTTTCAGGGTTACATCTTAAGACTAGAGAAAAAGGAGGAAAAAAGTTTTAAAATGCATTTCTAAGCTGAAATACTCAGTTACACTAATAGTTTTGTACTGGTATCTCACTGTGGTCTTAATTTGCATTTCCCAATAGGCTAATGATGTTGAACATCTTGTGTTTGTGTGTGTTTGCCGTCTCTGTATCATCTTCAATGAAATGAAATGTCTCTTCATGTCCTTTGCCTGTTTTCTAAATTGGATTGTTTGCGGTTTTTTGTTTGTTTGTTTGTTTGGCGATGGAGTCTCGCCCTTGTAGCCCAGGCTGGAGTGCAGTGGCGTGATCTTGGCTCACTGCAGCCTCTGCCTCCTGGATTCAAGTGATTCTCCTGCCTCAGCCTCCCGAATAGCTGGCATATGCCTGTCATGTGCCGCCACGCCTGGCTAATTTTTTTGTATTTTTAGTAGAGACGGGGTTTTACTGTGTTGGCCAGGCTGGTCTTGAACTCCTGACCTTAGGTGATCTGCCTGCCTCGGCCTCCCAAAGTGCTGAGATTACAGGCATGTGCCACGGCACC
>NW_012116921.1:1800958-1805139 GCF_000951035.1 Colobus angolensis palliatus
TGTCTCAGCCTCCCAAGTAGCTGGGACTACAGGCGCCTGCCACCATGCCCAGCTAATTTTTTGTATTTTTAGCAGAGACGGGGTTTCACCGTGTTAACCAGGATGGTCTCGATCTCCTGACCTCGTGATCCGCCCACCTCAGCCTTCCAAAGTGCTGGGATTACAGGCGTGAGCCACCGCGCCCGGCCAAACGAACCCCATGTCTAAATCTTTTTGTCAGTAGCCTTACAATATCCAGGCAAAACACAGTCACTTAGGTGAGCACCTTTCTTCCTCATGCCCTTCAGTGTGCTTTATTTGGAACAAAGTTTGATTTACTTTTCACAGCCTGCAATTTATCTTGGGATCCATCTGTCATCCCATATCCTTGTTGATTTTTTTTTCAATTGACATGGAGCACAATTTATTCTTTGTTGTGTCCAGTTCTGTGTGTTTTTACAGCTGTGCAGTCATGTGTCCATCACCACAGCACCAAATAGAACAGTTCTTCATCCCCAGTTCCCCTGTGCTACCCCTTTGTAGTCACCTCTGACCCCTAGCTGCCTTTGATGTTTTCTGTCCCTATAGTTTTATCTTTACCCACAGATGTCATATAAATGGAATTATACAACATATAATCTTTTGAAATTGGCTTTTTCCTTTTAGCGTAATGCATTTGAAATTCATCCACATTGTTGTTTGTCTGAATAGTTTGTTCTTTTTTGTTGATGAGTTACATTCCATTGTATGAATGTACCACAGTTTATCTGTTCACCTGTTGAAGGGCATCCAGGTTGTTTCTGATTTTAGGTGATTATGAGGTCATGCATATTTTCTCCTGTGTTTTCTTCTAGAAATTTCTTCTTTGAATGTTCTTTCTACCTTTGACAAAAATAGATTGACTATATGTTTGTGTGTGTTTCTCGCAGGCTGTCTATTCTATTGTATTAATCTATACATCCACACTGTATTGCCTGTTGCTTTATAGTTAAGTCTTGAATTCAACTAGTGTGAGTACTACAACTTTGTTCTTTTTAAAATTGTTTTGGTTCTTCTAGTTCCTTTGCCTTTTCTTAATTTTTTAAAAATAGGCTTATCAGTATCTACAAAAAATTTTTCTGGGTTTTTTGTTTGGATTATGTTGTTTATATAGATCAAATTGGAGAGAAAAATTCCTGTAATCCATGAATATGATGTCCCTCTCCTTTTATCTTCTTTGGTGTTTCGTTGTTATCTAGCACAGATTTTATTAAATTTAGCTCTAATATTTTCCTTTTCTTTTTCTTGGTGCTATTATAAATAGTGTTACTTTTTAAAATTCAAATTCCAGTTGCTTATTGCTGTTATGTAGAAGTACAGTTGATAGTGTATATTGACTTTGTATTCTGTTATCTTGTGAAACTTACCTACTAGTTATAGGAGCTTTTTTGTAGATTCTTTGGAACTTTCTATATAGACAGCTGTATCATCTGTGAATAGTTTTACTTCTTCCTTTCTAATGTATTCCATTTGTTCCTGTTTCTTAACTTTTTGTACTGGCTAGTACTTCTAATACGACATTGGTGAAATGACATCCTTGCCTTGTTCATGATCTTATGAAGAAAGCATTTAGTCTTTCACCATTAAGCATGATCTTAGCTAAAAGTTTTAAAAATAAATACCCTTTATCAGATGGAGGAATTTCCCTTTTGTGTTAGTACCCTAGAGTTACCATAACAAATTACTGCAAACTTGGTGACTTAAACAATAGAAATTTAATTTTTTAGTTATGGAAGCTGAAATCACAGTGTAGCAGAGCCATACTTCCTCTGAAGGTTCTAGGGGAGAATCCTTCCTTGCCTTTTCCAGCTTCTGGTGACTCCAGACATTGTTGACTGTAGCAGCATGGATTAGTCTGTTCTCACTCTGCTGATAAAGACATACCTGAGACTGGGTAATTTATAAAGAAAAAGAGGTTTAATGGACTCACAGTTCCACGTGGCTGGTTGAGGCCTCACAATTATGGTGGAAGGCAAAAGTCGAGTCTTACATGGTGGCAGACGAGAGAAGTGAGAGCCAAGTGAAAGGGGTTTCCCCTTATAAAAGCATCAGATCTTGTGAGACTTATTCTCTACCATGAGAACAGTATGGGGGAAACTGCCCCCATGATTCAATTATCTCCCACCGGGGCCAACCCACAACATGTGGGAATTATGGGAGCTACAATTGAAGATGAGATTTGGGTGGGGACACAGCCAAACCATATCACAGCGTAACTTCAGTCTCTTTACATGGCCTTTCCCTTTGTGTATTTATGGTTTATAAAGATACTGTCATTGGATTGAGGGCAATATGGTCTCATCTGAATTCTTACCTTGATTATATCAGCAAAGACCCTATTTTCAAATATGATTACATTCTGACATTCCAGGTGGACATGAATCATTCTGGGACACTATTCAACCTACTACACCTTCTATTCCTAATTTGCTGGGAGTTTTTAAGTAATCATAAATGGATGTTGAATATTTTAAAGTGTTCTTTTCACATCTGTTGAGATAATATTATGGCTTTTCTTTAGTTGATATTATGGTAAGTTACATTGATTTTTAAATGTTGAACCAGATTTGCATTCCTAGGATGTATACCACTTGGTTATTTATATATTTTTAAATATATTGATGAATTTTATTTGTTAATATTTTGTGGAAGTTTTTTGCATCTATCAATGAGGGATTTTAACCTATAGTTTTATTTTTTGTGATGTCTTTGTCTGGCTTTGATATTAACTGTCCCCAACTTAACAATTTTTTGACTTTATGATGATGCACAACCATTGCAAATTTGACGTAATGTATGGTATTCAATAAATTACATGAGATATTTAAGACTTTATCATAAAAGAGGCTTTGTGTTACATGATTTTGCCCAACTGTAGCTGATGTGTTAATAAGTGTTCTGAGCGTGTTTAAGATAGGCTAAGCCATGATGTTTGGTAGGTTGGGTTTATTAAATCCATTTTTGACTTATGTTTTCAACTTAGGATGGATTTATTGGGCTATAACTCCATCATAAGTCAAACAGCATCTGGACTAGATTGATAACATGATTGGGAAGTATCCTCATTGTGTGAAATTGATACTGTTTCTTCTTTACTTGGTATAATTTGGCCTTCAGTTTTCTTTGTTGGAAGGTTTTTCACTACCTATTCAATTCTTTAATAGATATTTAACTGCTCGTGTTACCTTTTTTTTTTTTTTCCAAGTGAGTTTTGATTTTGTCTTTCAAAGAACTTGAATTTATGGACATAGAATTGTTTATAGGATCCTTTTTACAGACCTTTGTGAGGTCTGCAGTGATGACGCCTATTGTTTTTCTGATTTTGGTAATTTGTGTCATTCTTGCTTTTTTTTCTTAATGAGACTGGCTAGAGGTTTTATTAGTTTTCCTTCCAAAAAAACCAGCTATTGGTCTTACTGATTTCTGCTTTAATCTTTATAATGCTTCCTATCTCCTGCTTGTTTTAGGTTGAATTTGTACTTCTTTTTTCTAGATTCTTAAGTCGAAAGCTTAGATTACTGATTTGATATTTTTCCCGTTTTTTTTTTTTTTTGAGGTGGAGTCTCGCTCTGTCGCCCAGGCTGGAGTGCGGTGGCCGGATCTCAGCTCACTGCAAACTCCGCCTCCCGGGTTTACGCCATTCTCCTGCCTCAGCCTCCTGAGTAGGTGGGACTACAGGTGGCTGCCACCACGCCCGGCTAATTTTTTGTATTTTTAGTAAAGACAGGGTTTCACCGTGTTAGCTAGGATGGTCTCCATCTCCTGACCTCGTGATCCACCTGCCTCGGCCTCCCAAAGTGCTGTAATGGGATTACAGACGTGAGCCACCGTGCCTGGCCTTAATTTTTTTTTTTTTTTTAAGAGATGGAGTCTCGCTTTGTCACCCAGGCTAGAGTGCAGTGGTGCGATAGTAGCTCACTGCAACCTCCAACCCCTGGGCTCAAGTTATTCTCTTGCCTCAGCCTCCCAAATAGATGAGACTACAGGCAGGTACCAGTGCACTTGGCCCCAGTACTCTTTTGAGAAACAAATTTACCAATAGGTTACAATGTTTATTCTAACTCTTTTTTTTTTTTTTTTTTTGATGGAGTCTTGCTCATCACCCAGGCTGGAGTGCAGTGGCGTGATCTTGGCTCACTGCAAGCTCCGCCTCCCGGGTTCAC
>NW_012116921.1:1811585-1812700 GCF_000951035.1 Colobus angolensis palliatus
TGGTCTCGATCTCCTGACCTCGTGATCCGCCCGTCTCGGCCTCCCAAAGTGCTGGGATTACAGGCTTGAGCCACCGCGCCCGGCCATCTTTCTCTTTTTAATGTAAGCATTTAATGGCATAAATTTCTCTCTAAAGTTAAAGATGCATCCACAGTTTAAGGCTTTTGTTCTTTAATGGGGATAGAGGAGAAAGGTTCTGGTGCTGGTTCATGCCCTTCACAGAAGCTACTGTTTCCCTCCCTCTGTACCATTAGGGAGACTTTCGTAGGACTCTCAGTATTTTCTGTGAGTGCCTGGTGATTCTTGTTGATAAGATATGCAGAAAAGGTGTGGATTTCACCTACATTTGCAGCACCTCTCTCCCACCTCTCAACAATATGTTCTTTCTCCACCAGTTTTGAAACCATGCTTGCTGACCTCTTCTTGCTAATGTTCTGCTGTGTTTTGTCCATGTAAGCCAATGCTAATGTCTTATCTCTCTGCAAATGCCTGTCTCATTAGTTTAGGGGGCAATTGGTTGCCCTCTGATCTCCGTATTCTGATGGAGTCAGAATACTTTATTTTGGTGTTAGAAGGTTGGAAGTGACATTCTTTCCAGCTCTCTACATTCCAAGCCTTAGCTTTATTTTAGAATTCCTTTGCTTTTAGTTATTTAATAGTATTTGTCTCCCAAGAGAAAGTTAATCACTTCTTGCTCTGATGTTGTACTTATGTAACTTAGTACTTGTATGACTGTATTTATTCACATTGTGCTGTAATTATTTGCCAACGTATCTGCCTCCACTATTAGCACACTACTTGAGGGAAATAGACAAGTATATGCAGAATGCAAGATCTGTGACCTCCATATGTCTAGTGCTTCCTGATTGGTTGTAGGCACTTATTATGTGCTCATAGAATAGAATTACAGTAAGATTTTAATTCACAACACAGTCCTGGTACTTTGAGATTCTGAAGAAATATTTGTTAAATACTTTGTGAATAGGCCGGGCGCGGTGGCTCAAGCCTGTAATCCCAGCGCTTTGGGAGGCCGAGACGGGCGGATCATGAGGTCAGGAGATCGAGACCATCCTGGCTAACAGGGTGAAACCCCGTCTCTACTAAAAATACAAAAA
>NW_012116921.1:1815840-1819686 GCF_000951035.1 Colobus angolensis palliatus
GGGAGGCGGAGCTTGCAGTGAGCTGAGATCCGGCCACTGCACTCCAGCCTGGGCGACAGAGCGAGACTCCGTCTCAAAAAAAAAGAAAAAAAAAAAAATTCGTGAATAAAATGGCTTATTTAGAAAGTGTTTAGAAATTGATTTAGCTTCTATTTCCTCATATTTCCAGGTAGTTTTTTTAAAAGCTCAGTTTAAGTCTAATTTAATCATCCATGTAATTAAAAATCTTGCTGTGATTCAGACAGAAGATTCAGTTGCGTGAATTAATCCTTAATTGCTCAAAAAATATTAATGGGGTTGAATTATTTTCTGCTCCCATTGACTTTGGGGTAATACTGTTTACCTGATATCTTCAGAGTAGTGAGTAATAAATTACAACATTTAAAATATTTTTAAAAAGTAAAATTGGGCTAGCTTGTCATTGAAAGAGTAAAATTATATTCTCTTGTTAGTAGTTAGAAATAGGTTGTATTAAGAGTAAGTTTAGTTATTAGGTCCTTCTTTTAAGTGAACAAATTAAAGAGATTTTTTTCAATTTTAACTGCATCTTTTCCAGATCAAATTTTCTCCGGTGGCTAAAAAGTTGTTTGTGGTAACTGCAGTGAGTGCTATATCTGTAATTTTTCTGGCCCATCACTTTAAAAGAAAACGTGGAAAAAAGAAAGGAAAAATATTACCATGGGAACCAGAGCACCTCATACTTGAGTACACTAAAAGAGCAGCATCAGACAAAGGTATGTGGAAATAGTTGAATTAAGTGTACAAAAGAAATTTTATGTGTAAATCATAATTGCAATACAGTGATTTTAGTCTTTTAGTCTCCAGAATTTTCTTCCTAATATATTATTTAACTCAAAAGTAATACAGATTTATTTTAGAAAGATTAGAAAATGTAGATAAGCAAACAGAAAAAATTAAAATTACTTAACATTCTGGTACCCAGAAATAACTACTGATAATACTTTCACGTATATCAGTCCACTTATATTTGCATTTAAATGTCATATTGAGACATAAAATGTTATACACAAGTAAATTATTTATGTATTTTAAGTAAAATTGTGATCAGACATTTTGTAACCTGCTTTTAAGATACTTGACAGTGTGTAAGAATGTCTTTCCAGGTCAATAAATATCCCTCTGTGCTATCATTTTTAATATATAACTAGTGTTAATTTGTACGAATGTACCCCAATTTAATCATTTCCCCATTGTTCCCTTTAGGATGTTTGTGTTTTTCTTATTTTGCGTATCCTTGTCTATTTCCTTAGCGTGTAGAATTCAAGAAGTAAATTGCTGTCTTTTAAAGGATCTTTAATTTTTGTTAAAGATATCGTATGAGGCCGGGTGCGGTGGCTCATGCCTGTAATCCCAGGACTCTGGGAGACTGAGGCGGGCGGATCATGAGGTCAGGAGATCGAGACCATCCTGGCTAACACAGTGAAATCCTGTCTCTGCTAAAAAATACAAAAAATTAGCCAGTCATAGTGACAGGCGCCTGTGGTCCCAGCTACTCGGGAGGCTGGGGCAGGAGAATGGCGTGAACCTGGGAGGTGGAGCTTGCCGTGGGCTGAGATCATGCCACTGCACTCCAGCCTGGGCCATAGAGCAAGACTCCGTCTCAAAAAAAAAAAAAAAGATATCGTATGAATAAAAATAATTTCTTAAGCATGCTGAGTTTCTTAGTTTTTTATTATTTAGTGAGTGTGTGGTATGCTTTTGACATTTTGTACCAAGTGCAGTGAACATTGCAACAGTAATGATTGCTGTCACTTGCTGAGATTTTATTAGGTCTCAGGTAAGTGCCATATATGCAGTGCTTTATTTAACCTTACAGCAATCCTATGAATTAGGACTGTAGTCTTGTTATTGTTTCTATTTTCTACATAAAGAAAACTGAGATATGCAAAAGCTAAGTGACTTGTCCAAGGTCATATAATTTATAAGTGCCGGGATTTAAATCCAGGAACGTCTTAACTGCTGCATTAAGAAAGACTAAGGCCCAGCATGGTGGTTCATTACTGTAATCCCAGCACTTTGGGAGGCCAAAGCAGGAGGATGGCTTGAGCCCAGGAGTTTAAACCAGCCTGGGCAACATAGTGGGATCACATCTCTATAAAAATAACAGTAAAAAAATTAGCTAGGTGTGGTGGCACATGTCTGTTGTAGTCCCAGCTACTCAGGAGGCTGAAGTGGGAGGATCACCTGACCCTGGAGGTCAGTGCTGCAGTGAGATGTGATTGCACCACTGCACTCCAGCCGGGGTGACAGAGTGAAATATTTTCTCAAAAAAAGAAAAAACAAAAGACTAAGATAAAATGTCTGCCTTAGAAAAATGGATAGATGAGTAGAAAAGACAGAAGTATAACTAATCACAATGCAGTGAGATATGGGTAAGGTTTTGATGTAATTCAGAAAAGGAAATGCCTGTATTTTGTTAAATTTATAATTTAATAAAATTGTAAGTTTAACATAGCCACCAGTATTTTTATACTGATTACAATAGACCATTCAAATACCGTCTTAATTTATTAGGTAAACATTCTATTCTTCATTTCAGAAGCAGATTTTAGCAGTGTTAAAAAAAGATTATATAAAGATTTAGATTTTAATGATGTACATTTAATAATTTACACAATTGAGTGACGTGTGTTTTAAAATTAGGAGTTTTTTGGATAAATGTATTATAAACTCTGAAATTTTTACCTGAAATTTATCATTGACATTATTGATACTTTTAATATCAGTATGTTTATGTGATAGGTTCAAGTTGTTCCGGTAGCAGACAGAATTTGACATTATCTTTAAGTTCTACCAAAGACAAAGGATCTCAAGCTTGTCACTATGCTAATGGAGGACTTTTCAGTAAATATTCAGGTTCTGCACAGAGTTTGGCCTCCGTAAGTACAGAAAAATTAATTTAAAAAATTTTTGTTTATATATCTTGTGATCTATTAGTTTAAGTGTCATATACTTGTAGTTCTTAGTATGGAAATAATCTTAAGAAATCATCTGATTAAATCTGCTTTCTTTAGGCAAATAAAGTACCTTTTTGCTGACCATTCAGACAATTTGGTTCTAGGTTTATTTGAATAAGTGATGTGGTCTCATGGGGTCTTGTGAAAATAGTGTTGATGTGGAAGTATTGCTTCAGAATTAGATGTTCTTGTTTTCACTTATTTGTGGGAGCTAAAAATTAAAACAATTGAACTCATGGAGATAGAGAGTAGAGTGATGGTTACCAGAGGCTGGGAAAGGTAATGGGGGCTGGAGGGGAAGTGGATTGGTTAATGGGTACAAAGATATAGGCAAATAGAATAAATAAGATCTAGTATTTGATAGCACAACAGGGTGACTGCAGTCGACATAATTTATTATACATTAAAAAATAAAGAGTATAATTAGATTGTTTATAACACGAAGAAGGGATAAATGCTTAAAGATAAAGGTGATGGATACCCCATGTATGCTGATATGATCACTACACGTATATATCAAAATGTGTTATGTACCCCATAAATATATACACCTACCATATATCCACAAATATCAAAAATTAAAATTAAAAAGAGTCATTAAAAAAAATTAGCTGTTCTGCAAGAAGCTGGACAATGCATCCAGAGTTTGTGTTGGGTCACAGTAATGGCTTGATGAGCCTACTTAGATGAAAGTATTTGGGGCCGGGCGCGGTGGCTCAAGCCTGTAATCCCAGCACTTTGGGAGGCCGAGACGGGTGGATCACAAAGTCAGAAGATCGAGACCATCCTGGCTAACACGGTGAAACCCCGTCTCTACTAAAAAATACAAAAAACTAGCCGGGCAAGGTGGCAGGCGCCTGTAGTCCCA
>NW_012116921.1:1820926-1825438 GCF_000951035.1 Colobus angolensis palliatus
CCTCCCAGGTTCAAGTGATTCTCCTGCCTCAGCCTCCCGAGTAGCTGGGATTATAGGCATGCGCCACCACATCCAGCTAGTTTTTGTATTTTTACGTGGTTTCATCATGTTGGCTAGGCTGGTCTCAAACTCCTGACCTCAAGTGATCTGTCTGTTTCAGCCTCCAAAGTGCTGGGATTACAGGCGTGAGCCACTGCGCCTGGCCAGAATATGCCTGTTCTATAATGTGGACTTCCTCAGTGTCTGCGAAGTGCCTCATCTGAATTTCCTCAATTCAAAGTTGAAGCCCTTGTTGGCTAGAAGTAGATAAGGTGAATTTCAGGATAATAGTGTAACAAGTCTTTAGAATCACTGTACTGTACTTGCCTAACTCAACACGTCATTCCTCTTTTGTTAAATCTTATAATTTAACAAAAACATAAATTTAGCATAGTTGCCAGTATTTTTATACTGGTTACGGTAGACCATTCAAATACCACCCTAATTAATTAGATGAATATTTTACTCTTCATTTCAGAAGCAGCATAATCTGTAGGCTGTATGTTGTAACTTGTTGCTCCTAGGCTACAAATCTGTACCACATGCTACTGTACTGAATAATGTAGGCAGTTGGAACACAATGGTATTTGTGTATCTAAACATATCTGAACATAGGAAAAGTACAGTAAAAATACAATTTTGTAATCTTACGATAGGGTTGACTGTTGTATATGCAGTCCATCATTGACCCAGATGTTGTTATGTCAGAAGTGTCAGATGCCAGCAGAAAAGCCAAATGGAGTCACCTAAAAGGCAAATGATAATGTGGGCTTAGATTTCTCAAAACTGAACTGGAATTAGGACAGAACTGGGATTAGGGATTTGAGAATCATCTGCATAGAGGTGATTGAAATGATTTGTTCAGTGGACCTTGCCAGTAAAGGGCATTTACAAGGACGATAGTGGCTTTTTTATTTTAGGTCTCATTTAGCAGAGAGTCAGCCTTGTAAAACATTCTAAAAGAAAAATAAGCTAGCTAGCTTAAATCAAAATAGATATAGATAAAGTTTATAAGTGAATGCTTAAAACAATATAAACATAACTGCCTGATTTCTGATGGAAATAAGTGATTTACATTCAAAATATTATTCTACTTGTGTATTTTTGAGCATACAGGCTTATAATAGAGTCGTGATTTCTAAGTTTGATTGAATATCATCAGAATTATTTCTTCATGTGGAAATTACCTGGGTTGTCTTACCACTAATAGGATTTATAAAAATAATTTGTAAATATGAAAGATCACAACATATTATCATGAGAGAGATTTGAAGTAACTTCTGTCCATCTTAATTTCAGGTCCAGAGTGTCAATTCTTGTCATAGCTGCGCTTGTGGCAATTCTAATTCCTGGGACAAAGCAGATGAAGATGATATTAAACTTGTTAATATTCCTGTGACTACTCCAGAGAACTTATACTTAATGGGTAGGAATGAGATGATAACATTTTAAGATATTGTGCTTACATTTAGTTTGTTTTGTTTTTGTTTTTTATTTATTGAGACAGGGTCTTGCTCTGTCTCCCAGGCTGGAGTACAGTGGCCTGATTACTGCTCATTGCAGCCTCAACCTCCTGGGCTCAAGTGATCCTCCCACCTCAGCCTCCTGAGTAGCTGGGACCACAGGTGCATGCCACCATGCCCAGCTAAATTTTTAAAACACTTTTGTAGAGATGAGGTTTTGTCATGTTGCCAGGTTGGTCTTGAACTCCTGAGCTCAAGCAATCTGCCTGCCTCAGCCTCCCAAAGTACTGGGATTACAGGCATGAGCCACCGTGGTCAATGGTAAGTTGAAATTAAAGAACAGTGAATTATTCTAAGAGAAGCAACTACAATTTTAAATGTTCTTATATCCATTGTATCTGGTCTTCATAACATCATACATTGTATTAAACTAATACAACAAAATTAAAACAACAGAAATTGGCCGGGCGCGGTGGCTCAAGCCTGTAATCCCAGCACTTTGGGAGGCCGAGACGGGCGGATCACGAGGTCAGGAGATCGAGACCATCCTGGCTAACACGGTGAAACCCCGTCTCTACTAAAAATACAAAAACTAGCCGGGTGAGGTGGCGGGCGCCTGTAGTCCCAGCTACTTGGGAGGCTGAGGCAGGAGAATGGCATAAACCCGGGAGGCGGAGCTTGCAGTGAGCTGAGATCTGGCCACTGCACTCCAGTCCGGGCGACAGATGAGACTCTGCCTCAAAAAAAAAAAAAAAAAAAAAAAAAAAAAAAACAGAAATTTATTCACTCAGAGTTTTGGACGCTAGAAGTTCATTATCACTGGGCTGAAATCAAGAAGTCAGTAGAGCCATGCTCTCTCTGGAGGCTTAGGGGAGAATCTTTTCCTGGCCTCTTCCAGCTTTTGGTGGCTTCCAACATTGTTTGGCTTGTGGCCACATCATTCCAGTCTCTACCTTTGTCTCCGTGTCACATTCTCCTCTGTGTGTATCAAATCTCCCTATCTCTCTCTCTCTTTTTTTTTTTAAGACAGGGTCTCACTCTGTCACCCAGGCTGGACAACATCGGCTCGCTGCAACCTCCATCTCCCGGGTTCAAGTGATTCTCATGCCTCAGCCTCCCAAGTAGTTGGGCTTACAGGTGTGCGCCACTACCCCTGGCTAATTTTTTGTATTTTTAGTAGAGACGGGGTTTCACCATGTTAGCCAGGCTGGTCTTGAACTCCTGAGCTCAGGTGATTTACCCGCCTTGGCTTCCTGAAGTGCCGGGATTTCAGGCATGAGCCACCTCACCCAGCTACCCTTCTCTTATAAGGACACTTTTGATTAGATTTAGGGTCCACCACATAAACTAGGATAATCTCCCTGTGTTGGGATTCTTAATTACATCTACAAAGATGTAAGATGTTACCTTTATTTATAAGGTAACATTTACTTATTCTAGGAATTAGGACCTGATCTTTGGGTGACCATTATTCAGCCTACTACACTATCTTCACCTAATCTGTTGACTGTTATATAATGAATCTATCAGAATTCACTTTACTAAATATGTTTTATCTAGCTATCATTTGTATTGTTATATCCAGAAAACAATTTTAAATGAAAAGAGGCCTTCTGTGTTTCACATATCAGTATTTCTTGACCATGAACATGTCTATGGAGCCTCACTGGAGCCCTGGAGAAGAACTTGTTGAATCAGAAGATTCAAATGCTTTTCCCTATTCTCTATTCTTTTTCAGGCTATCTTCCTTTTAATGGAAATGCATACTAAACAGGAAACAAAACCAGTAAACTTGATGTGGCCCTGGCCATTGAGCAGTAAAGGGCTGATGGCTCTGTGTAGAAGGACTGAGTGCCTCAGAAAGCATTCCTGCTCTCTAGAATAGTTAGACTATATCATCTCCAGTGCCATCACTGTGGGTACTCCTATGGGGAAAGAAGGTCTCCAGAGATTTAAATTCACTATGTTTCTAGATTACCCTATGTCTAGAAAACTTACACTCACAGCTTCTGTTAATATTACAAGTTTATGGCTGGATATGGTGGCATGTACCTGTAGTCTTACCTACTTGGGAGGCTGAGGCAGGAGGATCATTTGAGCCTAGGAGTTCAAGGTTACAGTGAGCTAATTGTGCCACTGCACTACAGCCTGGGTGACAGAGAGAGCCCTTTTTCTTAAAACAACAACAATAACCCAGAATATTAAAAATTCAAATTGAAGAAATACAGAGTAAAACTAGAGACGCCACAGGAGGTCTTTGTGTTACAGGATTAAGATTGCTAGGACCCCTATGGATCACCTGGTATCATCACTCATCTGTTTCAATTCTCTTTATAAAATTGATGACATTAAAAAAAGATTGGTGACTATATTTGACTTTCTGTTACAAAACTGATGATATTTGGTAGTCTGAACTATGTTCTATAGTGAGGTATACATAGTACTTCTTGAGGACACAAGTTTTATCTTTGTATTATACAACTCTGCTGTAAAATAATTCTTCCTGAAGCCAAGTGTGGTGGCACATGCTTGTAGTCCTAGCTACTTGAGAGGCTGAAGTGGGAGGATCACTTGAGCCCAGAAGTACAAGACCAATCTGGGGGAACATTGTAAGACCCCATCTCTAAAAAAAGAAACCAAAAAAAACTAAAAAAAAAAAAAAAATTCTTCCTGTGTTCGTATGTTCAACCCAAATAATAAATGTATAGAAGGGATAGTGTGAGAAAAGGATGAAGGAATTAGAGTTGTGTAACTTGGAGAAAGAAGACTAGATGGTGATATAATTGGTTTTTATGTGCTTAAATGTTTTAGGAGGAAGATTCAAAAGCTATTTTTTGCTACAGAAAATCAAACAAGAAGGAAAGGCCTACACTTCATTTTAAGAAATTTTAGGCCGGGCGCGGTGGCTCAAACCTGTAATCCCAGCACTTTGGGAGGCCGAGACGGGCGGATCACGAGGTCAGGAGATCGAGACCATCTTGGCTAACACGGTGAAACCCCGTCTCCACTA
>NW_012116921.1:1825858-1835211 GCF_000951035.1 Colobus angolensis palliatus
GAGACCAGTGTGGCCAACATAGTGAAAACCCATCTCTACTAAAAATACAAAAATTAGCTGGGCGTAGTGGTACATGCCTATAATCCCAGCTACTTGGGAGGCTGAGGCAGGAGGTTGCAGTGAGCCGATATGGCACCACTGCACTCCAGCCTGGGCAACAGAGTGAGACTCTGTCTCAAAATAATAATAAATAAATAACAAATAAATATGAAATTTTATTCATTTAGGATTATAGGTTCTATAGGTAATTGAAGAAATGACTTGAGAGGAGAGGTATTTTTTAGCTACCGTATCTTAAAAACATCAAGAGAATGACTTGCCCAGATTCTTAAACAGCTTTTAAAGATATTTTTCTTTAATATTTAACATTTTAAAAATACTTTAAAAGTTGAAGTCTTAAACTATTTTTGTTTTGTTTGAAGTACATAATTATTTTTGTAAGCCTTGTTTTTTAATTTGGAGGAGAAGAATCACATGTTCATCTTTTTTCCCACAAAGCTTTCTGTCAGCAAGGAAATGAAATTCCTGCTTGGACTATAACTAACTTTTGATAGGTTCATCCAATATCTTGCAATTTTTAACTCTGGCCCACCAGTTTATCCAAATCAGCCTGCTGGGATCATAGTGGTTCAAGACACCCTTTAGGGGACAAAAGGTGGAAAAGACTTATTTTAGATTTCTATATTATTATCTTTTCTTCAGCTTTACTTTCTTTTTTTTTGAGATGGAGTGTTGCTCTGTAGCCTAGGCTGGAGTGCAGTGGCGCAATCTCGGCTCACTGCAACCTCTGCCTCCCAGGTTCAAGCCGATTCTCCTGCCTCAGCCTCCTGAGTAGCCATCATTACAGACACATATCACCACACCTGGCTGCTTTTTGTATTTTTAGTAGAGATGGGGTTTTACTGTGTTGGCCAGACTGGTCTCGAACTCCTGACCTAAGGTGATCCACCCACCTTGGGCTTCCAAAGTGCTGGGATTACAGTCATAAGCCACCGTGCCCAGCCATCTTCAGCTTTACTTTCTTCTTAGAACTTATAAACCAGATAGCTTTTTGTAAACTGGTTTCTTCCCATTAGTTTTCCTTTTAATTTGCAGGAATATTTTGAAACGTAGTTATGTGACTATAAAAAATAGCTATTACTGTGGAACTTTTGATGAATTCATGATATTCCTTTAGAAAAATTCTGAGCACCACATACATTTGTGTTATAAAGAAATGAAAACATATTGGCCATTTTGTCTCTCTGATTTTTGGTTAACCGGAACCATAGGCTGAGAATATATTGGGAAATTAAGATTCTACCATGAAATGATGTATGATTCTTTAGTGTCAAGATTTGTCTGTGCCATTGGTGATAATGTACGAAAACACTTCAGGCCCCAAATAATTTTATTTTGGCATTGGTTTTGCTCACTTAAAATTGTTCTGTTCTTAATTTTTAGGTATGGAATTGTTTGAAGAGGCATTGCGTCGATGGGAACAAGCTCTAACCTTTCGCAATAGACAGGCTGAAGATGAAGCCTGTGGTTCCATTAAACTGGGTGCAGGAGATGCCATTGCTGAAGAAAATGTAGATGTAAGGGTGATTTATTTGAGTGGTCTTCATAATATTAGAAGAATCAAACAAATCTTTTTTTTTTTTTTGGTAGAGGTAGGGTCTAACTATTGTTACCCAGGCTGAGTCTTGAACTCCTGGGCTCAAGCGATCCTCCCACCTTGTCCTCTGAGTAGTTAGGACTATAGGGATGCACCACCATGCCTAGCTAATTTTAAATTTTTTGTAAAGATGGTGTCTCACTATGTTGCTCAGGCTGGTCTTGAACTCCTGGCCTCAAGTGACCCTTTCACTTTAGCCTCCCAGAGTGCTGGGATTATCGACATGAGCCAAGGTACTGGCCCAAAATATTTTTTAATGTTGATTCAGTGTATTATATTTGCTTTATGTTGTATTTAATAGAACTGTTTTTTTCTTCCTTGGGACTATGTGGGGTATTTCTTACTGGTCTTTTTCTATTCAGGTAGTTGTTACATGCCAGATTTACCATTCATCAAGTTTATTGACTTTCCCAGGATATGCAAAATAAGCAGATTGATTTCTAAAGGATTTTTTTTTTTTTTTTTTTTTAAGAAATGGGGTCTTGCTTTGCTGCCCAGGTTGGAGTACAGAGGTTGTTCATAGGAACAATCATAGTACACTATACCCCAGAACTCCTGGGCTCAATCAGTTTTTCTGCCTCAATCTTCCAAGCAGCTGGGACTGCAGGCACGTTCTACCTTGTCTGGCTTGGAATTTTTTAAAGTTTGATTTGTGCTTTGGGATTAATTAAGTGCCATTATGTTCATAAAAATCACATAAAGGTATAGAGCTAGACTAGTCCTTATTGATTATTTAGTTAAGCTAGTGGTTCTCAAACTTGCTAATGCATAAGACTCACCTAGAGGACTTGTTAAAACACAGATTTGGAGGCCCCACCCCATGAATTTCTCATTGACTAGAATTGGGGTGGATCCTAAGAATTTGTATTTCTACCAAGTTCTTGGGTGATAATGAAGCTGCTGGCTCAGAGACCTTACTTTAAGAACTCCCAATTTAGTCTAATTCCTTAATTTTATAGGTAAAGAAACTGAATCACTAAAAACTAAGGTAATTTTGCCACAGACACAGCTATAACCCAGGCCTCTTGACTTCTGCTGCTGTATTCTTTCCACTATCTATCAGTATTTTTTTATATTACTCACTTTCTTTGCCTTTTATTTAAAAGTGGGAAAAATATTTAGAATTTTAACATTAGAATTTAATTTGTTACGTGTACTTTTTCTCTCCTTGTAGGATATTATTAGTACTGAATTTATCCATAAACTCGAAGCTCTACTGCAAAGAGCCTATCGTCTCCAAGAGGAGTTCGAAGCTACCCTTGGGGCATCTGATCCTAATTCCCTTGCTGATGATATTGGTAAGATGGATATTTTATATGGCTTTTATAAAATGTTTGCTTTTCTTTTATATCCTTGGAATCATTTGCGTGTCTGTCTTATGTATTAATAGGTTACTTAAAAAAAAATAGCCAAGAGAAAAAAATTTTATCATATTTCTTTTTTCTTTCAGTTTTAATTTTCAAATGAACTAATGCCCTTAATATATAAATTCAAGAATTTATCATAGGCAGGACTGTGACATTATCTTAAAATGTATTGTGGGGGAAAAAAATTGAGTTAAGAGTGTTGGAGGGAGAAAAGAATAAACAAAAATATACAGAGACTCACCACTTCGGAAATATGCATGTAATATTACCTAAAATACTTGAAAGAATTATATATGTTGAGTCCCACTTTAATCGCAGGATAGCTGTTGATGTAAGTAGTCAATACTTCATTATGGGTCATTACCTTTGTTACTTTAAAGAGAACAGAGTTTTAAAGATACTTTTTTAAAAGTTTTTTATTTTTATTTTTTTGAGACAGGATCTCTGTTGCCCAGGTGGGAGTGCAATGACACGGTCACAGCTCACTGCGGCCTTGACCTATTGAGCTCAAGTGATCCACCTGCCTCAGCCTCCCAAGTAGCTGGGACTATAGGCACATGCCACCATATCTTGCTAATTGAAACATTTTTTGTGTGTGTGTGGAGACAAGGTTCTTTTTTTTTCTTTTTTTCTTTTTGAGACGGAGTCTCACTCACTCTGTCACCCAGGCTGTAGTGCAGTGGCATGATCTCGGCTCACTGCAACCTCCGCCTTCCAAGTTCATGCAATTCTCTTGCCTCAGCTTCCTGAGTAGCTGGGATTACAGGCATGTGCCACCATACCCAGCTAATATTTGTATTTTTAGTAGAGGCGGGGTTTCACCATGTTGACCAGGCTGGTCTCCACCTCCGGACCTCAAGTGATCCACCCACCTCAGCCTCCCAAAGTGCTGGGATTACAGGTGTGGGCTACCGCACCTCAGCAAGGTGAGGTTCTTGAATGAAGTCTTGGAAGAAAGGAATGATTAAAGTTGCTTCTTCAACTTCTATAAATGCCCCCAAAGAAAGAAAGAAGACAAAATTATATGGTTTTTTTGGTCAAAAATAATTTCTGTCTTTTTAGTATGAAGAAGATTATTATTTTACAATTAAAATAAAAGCTAAGGAGTTTTAACTTTTTCCACATTAGTACTGAAAGCAGCTGAACTTTGAGATATTTATATCTATGCATTTTGAGTTCAGGTAAAAGATTTTGTTTCTATTAGAATTATGAATTACTGTGTATATGTCATAAGGTTATATGAAATCTCTTTGGTCTCTGCTTTGTTGTACTATTATTGTCACCAAACATTATTTATTTATTTATTTATTTATTTATTTTGAGACGGAGTCTCGCTCTGTCACCCAGGCTGGAGTGCTATGGCCGGATCTCAGCTCACTGCAAGCTCCGCCTCCCGGGTTCACGCCATTCTCCTGCCTCAGCCTCTCGGGTAGCTGGGACTACAGGCGCCGCCACGTTGCCCGGCTAGTTTTTTTTTTTGTAGTTTTTAGTAGAGACGGGGTTTCACCCTGTTAGCCAGGATGGTCTTGATCTCCTGACCTCGTGATCCGCCCGTCTCGGCCTCCCAAAGTGCTGGGATTACAGGCTTGAGCCACCGCACCCGGCCAAACATTATTTATTAGACTTGAGTGTTCTTTAATAGCTTCTCTGCTATTAGCATAGGCATAATGTTTTGACATACCTAGGAGATTACAGTCTGGAAAAAAAGTAGGCAGTATTCGTATCAACAAATACAATTTGTCAAAGTCTTATATTAATTTTTTCTACAGTTTCTTTTGTAACTTTAATTAGAATGTTATTTATGACAGTAAGTAGGAGAAAGAACAGAGAAAAGGAATTTTTTTAAAATCTCAAATGTAGAATGAGAATGGAACAACCAGAAAAGTTAGAAAAGTGGTGAAGTGGCAAGGAATGCCACAGAGAAAAGTAAGCAAGAAAAAATTATAAGGAGGAAAGAGGAAGAGGATCCTGACACTTTTAATGTCTTACTCTAGGAATGGAAGCTTTGTCTACACTGTCTAATCTTTGGCAGTCTCTTTTAGTCTCATTATAAGGATCTTGTGGATGTGTAGTTCTTGTTCTTTTAGTCTTGTAATATGTATCGCAGATTTGATTCTCTTTGGCATGCCTGGACACATTTTTTCTATATCCTTCTGTAGCGGTTGGCTGAGTCCGTCTCTTATTTCTTCAGGTTGAAAAGATTCCTTGGGTGCAGTCTCAGAGGTCTGCTTTAGATTCTTGTTGCTTTTAGAGAAGACCACCACTGGGCATGTGGCTTAGTTTCTGGGGTCTTCAAGTTGTTTCTGAGGCAACTGTTGTTAATCCAGAACTCTAAATGGATAGGGTGGGACCCAGAGTCAGTCTGTGCATTTACTTAGCTTAGGTTTGGAATAAGTTTCTGACCCCATGCATGTTTTAACCTGAGCTGTCACTGCCTACTAGACTGATGTGCTTTTCCCTGTAGCCTTCCAGTTCATTGGCCTCCTGTTGCCCTGGAGATTCCAGATAACGTTAAGCTGTTATATTTTGTTCGTTTTGGGGAATTATTTGGATATTACAAGTTTGCATTTTTGAGCTTCTGGATCAAAAGAACTGAATTTGTGGCCAAGACTCAGGGAGCAGTCTGTTATAACTGTTACTTGACATTGATCAAAATTGCCTAGAAGTCAGTTAACTCTCCTCATTCTTTAAATCCAAAGTTATTGTATACATTTAACTTGAATTATTGAGAGGCAACTTAAAGTTAATAGTTATAAATTAAAATAGTCTAACAAATGCCTTCAGAGGCTTGGGGCGAATTTAAAGCAAATATTGATCTGATGTCAGTGAATACTTCATTGTTTTGGAATCTGCTTTGTCTAATTTGATGAACTTCATTTCTTTTTTTTTTTCTTAAGAATCTGGTAGGATTTCAAGATTGGAAGAATTTTTTTTTTTTTTTTAAAGCAGTCTTGCTCTGTCACCCAGGCCAGAGTGCAGTGGTGTGATCTCAGCTCACTACAACCTCTACCTCCTGGACTCAAGCCATCCTGTCACCTCACTCTCCTGAGTAGCTAGGACTATCGGTGCGTGCCACCACACACTGCTAATTTTTTTTTTTTTTTTCTGAGATGGAGTTTTGCTCTTGTTGCCCAGGCTGGAGTGCAATGGCATGATCTCGGCTCACCACAACTTCTGCCTCCTGGGTTCGAGCGGTTCTCCTGCCTCAGCCTCCTGAGTAGCTGGGATTACAGGCATGCACCACTACGCCTGGCTAATTTTGTATTTTTAGTAGAAATGGGGTTTGTCCATGTTGGTCAGGCTGGTCTCGAACTCCCGACCTCAGGTGATCCACCCACCTCAGCCTCCCAAAGTGCTGGGATTACAGGCAGGAGCCACCATGCCCAACTGACACCCTGCTAATTTTTTAAAAAGGTTTTTCTAGAGATGAGGTCTTGCTATACAAGACTGGTCTCGAACTATCCAGGCTGGTCTTAAACTCTTGGGCTCAAGCAGTCCTCCCACGTCAGTCTCCCAAAATGCTGGGTTTGCAGTCGTGAGCCACCATGTCGAGCCAGGAAAGACTTCTTAGCCATCATCTAATTTCATCTTTCTCCCTGTGTGTGATAGCTAGGGGGAGCTAGTTAATAGTAGCCACTAGTTATTAGTACATCCATGTGTCTTCTCTGGATCAGGTACTGTTATATTCTGAATGAAAATTATCTCAGCAGGACACGGTGGCTTACACCTGTAATCCCAGCACTTTAGAAGGCTGAGGCATGTGGATCACCTGAGGTCGGGAGTTCGAGACCAGCCTGACCAACATGGTGAAACCCTGTCTCTTCAAAAAATACAAAAATTAGCTGGGTGTGGTGGTGGGTACCTGTAATCCCAGCTACTCGGGAGGCTGAGGGAAGAGAGTCGCTTGAACCCAGGAGGCAGAGGTTGCAGTGAGCAGAGATGGTGCCACTGCACTCCAGCCTGGGTGACAAGAGCAAAACTCTGTCTGAAAAAAAAAAAAAGAAAAAGAAAATTATCTCAATCCCTACAACAATTTTTAGGATATAAATATACCTATCATCCCTATTTTTCAGAAGGGGAAAGTGAGGTACAGAGGCATTAATAACTTCACCAAGGTTACACAGCTGTTAAGTGGAGGAACCTGAATTTGAACCCAGTCAAGCTAGCTTTAGAGTCTTTCCTTTCCTTTTCTTTTCCCTTTTCCCTTTTTCCTTTTCACTCTTGTCACCCAGGCTGGAGTGCAATGGAGTGATCTTGGCTCACTGCAGCCTCCACCTCCTGGGTGGAGCAATTCTCCTGCCTCAGCCTCCTGAGTAGCTAGTATTACAGGCACGTGCCACCATGCCCAGCTAGTTTTTGTATTTTTAGTAGAGATGGGGTTTCACCATGTTGGCCAGGCTGGTCATGAACTCCTGACCTCAGGTGATCCACCCGCCTTGGCCTCCCAAAGTGCTGGGATTACAGGCAGGAACCACTGCGCCTGGCCCATTCTTTATTTTTTTGAGAGAGAGGGTCTGACTGTGTTGCCCAGGCTGGAGTGCAGTGGCTCGATCTTGACTCTCACTACAACCTCTGCCTCCCAGGCTCAAGCGATCCTCTCACCTTAGCCTCCCAAGTAGCTGGGACCACAGGCACTTGCCACCATACCTGGCTAATTTTTATTTTGGGTTGAGATAAAGTTTTGCCATATTGCCCAGGCTGGTCTCAAGCTCCTGGGCTCAGGTGATCTACCCAACTTGGCCTTCCATACTGCTAGGATTACAGGTAATGAGTCACTGTGCCCAGTCGCAGAGTCCATTCTCTTAACCACCATGCTGTATTGTCTTACCACTTACAGGACAGACGTCTTCTTTGAATGGGAGGATTAACTGTGAACTTTTTGTGGACAGAGTATGCCTATACCCAGAATTCCCTGTAGGAAAGGTCAGCCTAGAGCAGGCAGCCTGGAAATTCCACAGTTGACAGAGTAAGGAGACTTCTGTTTCTGGTGGTGGTATGCTTTTGTAAAGATCTTTTTTTTTATTGTTATTTTTCTTCCTCTATACTCATGTGGTGATCTGTAGTTAACTCATACGTCTTTCTTCCTTTCTCAGGCTTTCTAGGCAGATTTCATGCATTTTGTAGAAAGAAACTGTCAAGGTTTAATCCAAGAACAAAAGAGGCAAGCTATGTAAGACAGAGGGCCTAACTGTGACCCTGAACTTAGTGTAGTGCTAATGAGTTACTCTGGTTTATCCTACATCTGTATAGTAACTGAAAGTACGGACTGTGGATGCAGACTAACTGGGTTCAACTCCTGGCATTTCCATTTATCTGTGTGATTATAAAACCTGTCTAAGCCTTGGCTTCCTCTTCTGAAAAATTAACATGCAGAGTACCAATTTTATAAACTGATTTTGAGGATTAAATGAAAGTTCTAGGAACAGGGTAACAATGTTTATTGGCTCGGAATTTGGAACTTCTCTAGGACACTCTCAGGAAGACCATCATTTTACCTCTAGAATCTTAGGCTGTCGTTTTTGTTATTGTTGTTGTTCTTGTTCTACCTTTCTGATCCAATATTTGCCAGTTTCAAGACGTTCTTTAAAATTTCTGGTCCACTGATATCCTATTAATGTTTTCCAGTGATGCCATACTTTACTCCATTAAACAAAATTTATTCTGTCCCTTTTAATGGGCCTTTGGGAAGAAGGAGAAGTACCTTCTCGAACTAGAAGGTAATTTGCCTACCATGTTCAACTATAAATTCTGGACATTAGGTCAGGCATGGTGGCTCATGCCTGTAATCCCAGCACTCTGGGAGGCCGAGGCGGGTAGATCATCTGAGGTCAGGATCGAGACCAGCCTGGCCAACCTGGTGAAACCTCGTCTCTACTAAAAATACAAAAATTAGCTGGATGTGGTGGTGGGCACCTGTAATCTCGGCTACTTGGGAGGCTGAGGCAGGAGAATCACTTGAAGGTGGGAGGCGGAGGTTGCAGTGAGCCAAGATTGCACCGTTGCACTCCAGCCTGGGTGACAGAGTGAGACTCCATCTAAAAAATAATAATAATAAAATAAATAAATTCTGGACATTATAATAATAGAGTCTAAGGTTTACATTAGCTTTTGTTGAACTTATGGTTAACTGAAATTTCTAAGTTCTTCGTTATTGTTAGTTTCTTACCATTAAGCCACATCTTCCCTCATTTATTCCTGCACAGTTGTTCTTTTGGACCAAGGATATAGGTACTGTATTTCTTTTTTTTTTGAGGCAGAGTCTTGCTCTGTCGCCCGGACTGGAGTGCAGTGGCCAGATCTCAGCTCACTGCAAGCTCCGCCTCCCGGGT
>NW_012116921.1:1835326-1840904 GCF_000951035.1 Colobus angolensis palliatus
TGTTAGCCAAGATGGTCTCAATCTCCTGACCTCGTGATCCGCCCGTCTCGGCCTCCCAAAGTGCTGGGATTACAGGCTTGAGCCACCGCGCCCGGCCTGTATTTCTTATTCTTACTAAATTGTTAGTTCTGAGTCATCATTCTGAATTGTTAAATAGTTTTAGATTTTTTTTTTTTTTTGAGACGGAATTTGACTCTTGTGGCCCAGACTGGAGAACCATTAATGGTATGATCTCGGCTCACCGCAACCTCTGCCTCCTGGGTTCAAGCGATTCTCCTGCCTCAGCCTCCTGAGTAGTCGGGATTACAGGCATGCGCCATTACGCCTGGCTAATTTTATATTTTTAGTAGAAATGGGGTTTCTCCATGTTGGTCAGGTTGGTCTTGAGCTCCCATCTCAGGTCATCCGCCCGCCTCGACCTCCCAAAGTGCTGAGATTACAGTTGTGAGCCACCATGCTCGGCCAAATAGTTTTAGATTTTGATTTGACATCTAATGTATTAATTATTCTTCTCAACTTTGTATCATTCTCTAGTTCGGTTAGTTTTGTATAGTTGGTAATCAGTGCTGTCATTGAAATCATTAATACAATTTGTTAAAATGGATAGTGTCAGAGTCAGAGACCTGAGGCATGACACTGTGAAATTTCCTTAGGTCACAAATAATTGTTAAGATACTTTGTAAGCTTCAGTTATTCAAGATGAATAAATTCTGGAGATCTAATGTGTAGCATGGTGATAGTGGTTAATAATACTGTGTTGCATATTTGAAGTTTGCTAAAAGGCTAGATCTTAAATCTTTCCTTACGCACCACACACACACACATAAACACACAGTCTCTATGTGGAGGTGGTAGATATGTTAATTAGTTTGATTATAGTGGTCATTTCACGTTGTATACATATAACAAAACAATCATACACCTTATATATACACAGTTTTGTATGTCAGTGGTATCTCATAAAGCTGTTAAAAAAAAAAAAACACTTCATTCAACCAGCTATGAATTCAGCTTATTCTGTTTTACACAGTTTTCATCTTGATTATAAAGAGACCATGGGGCTGGGCACAGTAGCTCACACCTGTAGTCCTAGTTCCTCAGGAGGCTGAGACAGGAGGTTCACTTGAGCTCAGAAGTTGGAGGCTGTAGTGAGCTATGATGGTGCCTCTGCACTCCAGCCTGGGTGACAGAGTGAGATCCTGTCTCTAGAGAAAAAAAGAGGGAGAGAGATAATGGGATACTTTTTTGTATATCATAACAAAATGTTAACTGGGAATTTAGGAAAGTATAGAATTTTTTTGAAAAAGAGCCTAATATTAACATTATTTGGAAATATTGCTGAGGCTGAGTTTTTTGCAACTAGGGATTTGCCATCAAATGTTCACAGCTGGTTTTATACTCACTTGCAAATCATTTTAGTATTGGAAAGCCGATGTGTCAGATTTTATTTACTTTAGAAGAGCCTTACCAAAATTTATTTTACTAATTTGGAATTCAAAATTTAAATAAGGACTCTACTTATGATACATTTGTAGTATTTATAAAAGAGTAGTTTGCCAACTTAACATTATGGATGAGATTATAGGGGGACTGTTTAAATCCTTTCAGCATTTTTTTTTTTTTTTTTTTTTTTTTCTCTGAGACGGAGTCTTGCTCTGTCACCCAGGCTGGAGGCAGTTGCCCAGTATCAGCTCACTGCAACCTCCACCTCTTGGGTTCAAGTAATTCTCCTGCCTCAACCTCCCGAGTAGCTGGTATTACAGGCGCATGCCACCATGCCAGGCTAATGTTTGTATTTTTAGTAGTGACGGGGTTTCACCATGTTGACCAGGCTGGTCTCGAACTTCTGACCTCGTGATCCTCTTGCCTCGGCCTCCCAAGCGTGAACCACCACGCCCAGTCCAGCATGATTCTTCCAGCATTTTTCTTTGTAGATAACAATGTATTTATTGAAAATAAATGTCTATTCTCCTTTTCTTTCTTTTTTTTTTTTTTAAATAGCAGATCCAAAAAACTTCTGAGTTATCAGTATTGTGAATTATTTGGGGTTACTTTTGGTAGATGAAGTTAATAACATATATTTTGAAAAACATATAGTATGGTTCTAACACTGGGGTATGGTGACTATTGCACAGCTCTATACATTTAAAACTAAAACACACTGCACACTTAAAGGGGGAGAATTTTGTGGTATGTAAATTATACTTCAATAAAGGAGTTAAAAATACACTATGGATGGTGTTAAGCTAAGCTTAAGTAAGTAGATTTTTGTGAATTTGAAATAGTGCAAAACAGCATTTCATACTAAATTGAATGCAAATCCTAAATTTTCGTTTTGGGTTTTTTGGTTTTTAGAGACAGGGTCTTGCTTTGTCTCCTAGGCTTCAATGCATTGCCACGGTCATAGCTCACTGCAGCCTTAAACTCCTGGGCTCAAGCAATCCCTCTGCTTCAGCCTCCTGAGTAGCTAGGACTGCAGGTGCATGCCACTGTGCCTAGCTAATTTTTTAATTCTTTTGTAGAGACAGTATCTCACTTTGTTGTCTAGACTGGGCACAATTTTTGAAAAGTTCTTTAAGGAATCACTTAAATTCAAAGCTGGTGGGCCTGTTTAATTATAGACTCTGTTTCTCTGTTGCCACATTGGTCGTGACACCTCAGCTGGTAACCAGAAATATTAACTGTCCTTTGTGAATAGCCTGTGAACCATACTGTTGTTTATATGCATGGGAACTTCTGCAAGTGATTTGGATGTGTTGTTGTTTTTACTTTGGTTAAATTTTAAATCTATTTTCTATTCTGTAACATTGCCATCCAAGAGGCCATTAAATATGATAAATACTGAAAAGAAGATCTGCTGACATTTCTGTTAATTTAGCAGCAGGCATGCTGAAAATATTAGAACTAATGCTGAGAAAATAAAAGAGCAGTATTAAAGTAGGAGTACTTTTATTTTTAAAATGAAAAACTTCTGACAACCTGGCTCTAAAATTGCAAACATTCAAATGCATTCCTAAGCTGTGCTGTCATCTGTGTTAAAATAGAAAACAGGCTGGGCATGGTAGCTCATGCCTGCCTGTAGTCCCAGCACCTGGGAGGCTGAGATAGGAGGGTTGCTTGAGGCCAGGAGTTCAAGACCAGTCTGGACAACATAGCGAGATCCCCATCTCTATGAAAAAATTTAAGAATTAGCCAGGAGTGGTGGTGTGTGCATGTAGTTCTAGCTAGTCAGGAGGCTGAGGCAGGAGAATCCCTTGAACTTAGGCATTCCAGGCTGCAGTGAGTTACGATTGGGCCATTGTGCTTCAGCCTGAGAAACAGTGAGACTCTCTCTAAAAAAAATTAAAATAAAATAGGAAATATTTTCGATATTTGGGAAGGAAGTGATACTGATACAAAATGGTTTACTAGTAATATTTTGTGTTTTAAAAGCATACTTAAACACAGATTTTATTATAATGTTGTTTAAAAGTATGCCTGCAAAAAGAAATGTAGCACAGTAGATGTATTTCAAGCCATCTTTACAGTTTTTCCTATGATAAGAAAATAGCTTTGCATTAGGCAGGGTTTGAATTATGTTTTAAGGAATGAATTCCTTATGTAAAATATAACCCACTCCATATTCTGTAATTTATTGTTTGCCGTGTTCCATGCTGCATTTCCTTAACCATCCGGAATTAATGAATAATTATTGCATGCATTTCTGAGCACTAGTGCACCAAGAGTTTAATACAGGCTTAAACAATAGTTATTTGTTCTATTCCTTTTTTTTTTTTTTTTTTTTTTTGACACAGGGTGTTGCTGTGATGCCCAGGCTGGAGTGCAGTGGCACGATCGATCTTGGCTCACTGCAACCTCCGCCTCCAGGGTTCAAGTGATTCCCTTGCCTCAGCTTCCCAAGTAGCTGAGACTACAGGTGCGCTGGGGACTAGAGTCGTGCACCACCACACCAGCTAATTTCTGTATTTTTAGTTGAGGCGGGGTTTCACCATGTTAGCCAGGCTGGTCTCGAACTTCTGGCCTCAAGTGATCTGCCCACCTCAGCCTTGTGCTGGGATTACAAGCATGAGCCACCATGCCCGGCACTGTTCTCTTTCTCTTATAGGAATATAGAAGTTGTGCAATCACAAGCAAATGAAATGAAGATTTGAGTTAGTTCTCTAAAACTGAAAAAAATGTTTTCCTTATTCACGTATAAGAACGTTTAGTGTTGAATGTGAGATGTTGAAATCAGTAGAGGGCAGCACGTTTTATCTACATGTTGGATGCCTGGGACTCAGATGCCATTCTGTGTTGCTACTTGTAGCCCTGGGAGCTAAATATAAGTCAGCACTTGCTGGCGGGCTTTGTATACACCTGCTACTGTAACTCAGAATGAGAAAGAACATGGAAGTTATTTAGAGAAGACATGAAATAACATTAGTGTAAATTTCCATTAGTGTGCAAGTTCTAGCTAAAAGTATCTGGAAGTGTTATGTTTTTGTTTATTTGTAGCTTCTATTTTCAGAGATTAATTTGTAATTGTTAAACTGTATTTTTTTGTAACTTTTGAAGGCTTAACCAAAACCTCCAATATGATTTCAATTATACATAGTATAACTTAGTAATTAAGAACATGGACTTTGGAGTCAAGCAAGCATGGGTTCAAATCCTGGCTCTACCAAGACATTAAGCAAGACTTGACTTTGCTTAGACTCAGCTTCTTCATCTGTAATGTGTAGGACTATATTAGGATCAACTTGGAACTGTGAGGATTAAGTGAGATAACATAAATATTTAGCATAGGCACATGGTAAATACTTACCTATTCATTATTATAATTATAGTCTAGCAGTTTAAAGAGGCCTGTTCTAAGCTGGTTTAAAAATTTCATAGTTATAGATAGGAGGATGTCACATGTTCATAAGTTGTTTTACAATGATATTGTTAGTCAATTCTGCAGACAACATTCATTTTTTTCTGGGAATTAATTTGATTTTTCTCATAGTAATATAAATTTGTATTTAATGAAACAAGGTAAGCCATGTTCAAAGTTATTTTTTGGGAAAGTATAAAAAGATGCTTTTTATAAATCTACCTTTTTTCTGGGTAATCATCTGAAAGGTTTGCAAAAAATAATTATTCTAGATGTAGCTGAGATTACCGACTTTCCCTCGTCTCTGACGTTGTCAAAAAATGATGATGGATATACTGCCTCTTGCTGGTATATCCTATTTTTATTAATTATTATTATTATTATTTGAGACAGGGTCTTGCTCTGTTGCTTGGGCTAGAATTCAGTTGTGTGATCACGGCTCACCACAGCTTCAACTTCCTGGGTCCAAGTGATCCTCCCATTTCAGCTTCCTGAGTACCTGGGACTATAGGCGTGCACTACCATGCCTAGCTAAATTTTTAATTTTTTATAGAGACAGGATCTCACTATGTTGCCAGGCTGGTCTCGAACTCGTGGGCTCAGGCAGTCCTTCTTCCTCGGCATCCCAAAGGGCTAGGATTATAGGCATGAGCCACCATGCCAGGTCAGGATTCTGAATAAATTGAGAACGCAAAAAAGAGCCTTTTTTTTTTTTTTTTTTTT
>NW_012116921.1:1841179-1853713 GCF_000951035.1 Colobus angolensis palliatus
TTTGAGATGGAGTTTTGCTCTTGTCACCCAGGCTGGAGTGCAGTGGCATGATCTCAGCTCACTGCAACCTCTACCTCCTGGGTTCAAGTGATTCTCTTGCCTCAGCCTCCCGAGTAACTGTGATTACAAGTGTGTGCCACCACACCCAACCTAAACTTTTTTTCTTAATAACCGGATTGGACAATGTGTTAAGGCTTTTTACAACTTCTTCCTTTCCCCTCAAAAAACTTCTCTGGAAGCTGGGTGTGTTGGCTTACGCCTGTAGTCCCAGCTACTTGGGAGGCTGAGTGGAGAGGGTTGCTTGAGTCTTGGAGATTGAGGCTGCAGTGAGCTATGATCATACCACCACACTCCAGCTTGGGTGACAGAGTGAGACCCTGTCTCAAAAAAATAAAAAAATAAAATAAATAAATAAATAAAATAAAATAAAATAAAATAAAATGTCTGGAGAAGAGAATACAGAGCAGATTAACAACATACTTACCCAGCCAGCTGCTTAGAGATTCCCTCCCTGCCTTACAATTTCTGCCAACACTTTGTCCAGCTCAGAAGGAGTGAGATCTAGAGAAAAAGTGATGATGGGTTTGCAGACCCTGACCTTTCTCTAGAAAGTCTGAGGAGAGTGAACTAGTGTACACCAAGAACTAGTGAACATTAATTTTATCTTATTTTCCTCTCCCTGGTTAATTGTTGCATGCAGGTTCTCAGCATTAGCCAAGTTACTCTTCCCATGGGGAGGAGCAAATGAAGAGGTGAAGGGAGCAACTTAAAATGTAAAACCAGAATAGCTGCTTCTTGGAAATTGGAGTGAAAATACTATATGAAATATGAAGATGGGATACAAAAATTAGCTGGGTGTGGTGGTGTGCACCTGTGGTCCCAGCTACTTGGGAGGCTGAGATAGGAGTATAGCTTGAACCCGGGAGGAGGAAGCTGCAGTAAACCAAGATTGGGCCACTGCACTCCAGCCTGGGCAACAGAGTGAGACTCTGTCTCATAAATAAATAAATTAATTAATTAATTAAAGGTGAGTGGGGAGGTTTAATGGTTTCCTTTGTGACACTGATTACTTTTGACAGTATAATTATTTATGTACATATCCATTCTGTTATGCTAAACCTTAAACTCCTTATGGACAGAAGACATATTTACTTCTATTCAGTATCTGAAACTGGTTTGAATGTAGTATAGGTAGTAGTAGGTCGGTGGGTCTTCTATGATGTTTATCAGAATCACCTTCGTAGGTTTTGCTCTAGACCTACTGAAGTTGAAACTTTGGGGTTGGGACATGAAGCTGTGGGTTTGTATTTCCTAGTTCAGCAGGTGATTCTCATATGCGTTTTCTGCTTACGAGGCCCTGCAGATAGTGTTTGAATGATAGATATTTGGATGGATAGACAAGATGGATAACGTTAAGGTTTTTTGCAATAAATTTAAGTAATTTTTAAGTACATTTAAGGTTTTTGCAATAAAATTAAGTAAATTAATGTAATAATTTCAGCTTATTAAATATAGAACTTTATTTTTAGTGAAGTAGAAATTTAAAACTACTTTTTAAAGTACCTGAGGAAAATGTAATATATGGTTCATGTGTATTTTATTTTAAGCTTCAGATACTCAAAGTACTATTGCCAGTAAGTCTGCTTCTCTTTTTGTTTTTTCTTTTTAAAAATTTGAGACAGGGTCTCACTCTTGTCACCCAAGCTGGAGTGCAGTTTGGTGTGACATATAGCTCACATATGGTGTGACCATAGCTCACTCTAGCCTTGAACTACTGGGCTCAAGGGATCCTCCCACCTCAGCCTCCCAAGTAGTTGGGACTACAGGCATGTGCCACCCCACCCAGCTAATGTTTTTGTATTTTTTGTAGACATGGGAGTCTCCCTATATTTCACAGGCTGGGTTCAAGTGATCTTCCTGTCTCAGCCTCCCAAAGTGCTAGGATTACGGGCATGAGCCATTGCACCTGGTCCAAGGTATTTAATTTTAATGTCACCACATTTTTCAGTCTTTCCTATATGGTTTGTGCTTTCTATGTATTGTTTAGAGGGGTAAAGATAATTCTTTTATATTTTCCTTGGAAAGTGTTAAAGCTTTGTTTTCAAAGTTTTGTTTTTCATATTTAGGTCTTTATTCTTCTAGAAGTTGGTCAGGTGTTGCTCATGCGTGTAATCCCAGCACTTTGGGAGGCCAAGGTGGAAGGATTGCTTGAGTCCAAGAGTTTGAGACCAGCCTGGGCAACATAGTGAGACACTGTCTCTACAAAAAAATAAGTAGAAGAATTAATTTTATAAAAGTAATTAGCTGGGCGTGATGGCATGCCTGTGGTCTCAACTACTTGGGAGGCTGAGGTAGGAGGATCTTTTGAGCCTGGGAGTTTGAAGCTATAGTGAGCTAGGATGGCACCACTGCACTTCAGCCTGGGTGACAGAGTGAGACCCTGTCCCTTAAAAAATGTTCTAGAAGTTTTGTTTGTTTGTTTTGACAGAGTCTCGTTCTGTCACCTAGGCTGGAGTGCCGTGGCACGATCTCAGCTAACTGCAACCTTCACCTCCTAGGTTCAAGTGATTCTTGTACCTCAGCCTTTCTAGTAGCTGGGAGTACAGGCACCTGCCACCACGCCCAGCTATTTTTTTTGTATTTTTAGTAGAGACAGGGTTTCACCATGTTGGCCAGGCTGTTCTTGAACTCCTGATCTCAAGTGATCCTCCTGTCTCAACCTCCCAAAGTGCTGAGATTATAGGCATGACCTACTGTGCCCAGCCGTAGAAGTTTTTTAAAATTTATTTTATTGTTTTGTTTTTAACGTTTGGATAGGTAGTTGCCTCAGCACCACTCTTTGAGTAATATATTCTTTTGTGACTGATTTTGCAAAGCCCCCCCCTTGTCATATGTCAAGTCTTTCTGTGTGTCTTTTCTGGGCTCTCTATTTTATTCTGCTAGTCTGTTTGTTTCCTGCATTGGTTTCACAGTGTCTTAATTACTGTAGCTTTATATAGCTTTATAATAAATCTTGACACTTGGCAGGGTGAGTCCATTCACTGTGGGGCTTTTTGAGACTTGTCATGACTATTCTTAGCCCTTTGCTTTTCCATGTGAAGTTTAGGACAGCTTGTCAAGTTTCATGAAAAATTCTCTTGGGATTTTGATTATTATATTGTATTTATTGGTCAGCTGTAGGCGAATTTACATTTTCATATTTGTAACTTTTATATCTGTGAACATGGTATGATTGTTTACTTAGGTCTTCATTTATATCTTTCATAATGTTTTATAATCTTCTTCATAAATGTCTTATATGTCTTTTTTCCTAAGTCCCTTATAGTTTCGTTGTCATTATAAGTGGTTATCTTTTTTAAATTTACATTTTCTAATTTGTCATTGCTGGGATCTTAAATGTTGGTTTTTGCATTTGAATATTAACAACTCTTGTGAACTCTTATTAGTTGTAATACCAGTAATTCGACATAGGTCTTTTGGCGTTTTTATTTAGACCACATATTATCTGGGAATGATAACATGTTTATTTTTATTTCATCTTTTCACCACTTATTCTTTCATCCCGATTCCCCACCCCCCTCCCCCCACCCTTACCCTATCTCACTGCTTTGGGTAGAGTGTTATAATCTTTTTATGTCTGAAGAGAGCTGTATCAGAAAAAGGACCATAAGTCAGCTGGCCCCCCATACAGAATCAAAGACTATATTTCCCTGTGGCTATAGCCTCTCATTAAGGTAAAGGAGCATTAATGGCAGAGATACACGTGGAGACTTTAAGGCAGATACAGCTTAAAAATCAGTTTTTAAGTATTTATTTATTTTCTGTGTACCTTACACAGCAAACAAATACTTAAACACAACTCTGAAGCATGTGATGAAATTCAGATGAAATAAGGGCTAATGTGCCTATTTTCAGGTTGCTTGTAGTCTGATGGGGTAACTAACACACTTAATGGAGCAGTTAGAAAGCAATATAAGTTAGTATATTCTTCAATACTGAGCAGTTGGACTCAGAGCCTAACCTCCATCCACAAAGCAAAAGATCCTTCTGTAACTTTTCCTCTCCACTTCCATTTCTTCCCATACCTCACAATTGAAGTGCCCTCAGCCTGTTTAAGAGCCTAAGATAAGAACTTAAAAGTAAACAGATCTTGTTTGGGACATGTGGGTTAATTCTTTAGTTATCTGCAGCTGTTTTTTTGCTGCAGTATCTGAATATCTATGAAATTCATTTGGGAACCCGAGTTTCACATAAGAAGATATGTACAGTGTATTTCTGTGTGATGGTGTTATTGTTCCTTAATGAACAAGTAATTTTGTAAGCTTTGAAAAGTGGCTATAAATGGGTGGCAAATGCAAACATGTTTGTTTTATTATTTTGAGTCCAGAAGCATGTCTATGCTATGTAGATAATTTTTATACATTTCAAATATCACACAATAAAGTATATATTTATATATTTTATAAGAAACAGAAATTTGTATTATCTGAATTATTTTGGTAAAAATTAGGCTTTAGTTGGCCACAACAACTCAGAGATATTCTACCAATCTCTCATGAGGAAATTCTCATCTTCCACCAAAATGTGGGATTCTACCAATCTCTAACACCAGGAATAACTTACGCTTTAGGAGACTTCTGTTACTGTCATATCATAAAGAATGTGGGTCATTACATACTTTGGAAGTTTATTTTTGTAACAGTACATTCAGGAATTAACATTATTCTTTACCCACTTTGGTTAGGCTCTTTAGCCAGGAGTAAATTGCTGGATTTAATGCCAGTTTAAAAGTAAACTGGGTGTGAGGTGGGAGGATTGCTTAAGCCCAGGAAGTTGAGGCTGCAAGACCTTGTCTCAAAACAAAACACCACCACCAAAAAAGTGAACCTGATTAACAACAGATGTATCTTGCCCACAGTTTCTTGGGGACATTATATAGTTGGTATGGTTTAAATGAATAAAGTTCCAACTTATTAATCTCTAATTTCATTTCCTTCTAAAATTAATTGGGCTTCATATTTTGGGTAGTTACACTTCATGTGAAGAGTAGTATATATTTGCAGTAGTAGTATTAGCAGGCAACTCTGAAGCCTGTATGATAAATGTTATTTTTATGTCAGAAACAGAGGACTTTGAGATTCTTTTATATTGATGTGTAGGAACAGATTTAGTTCTTAAAAACAAACCAGGAATTTTTGTGGCTTAATTGAAAGCATTGCTTCACATATTTCAGATATGTGTTTAGGCATCTTCCTAATCTAAGTTTTTGCAGAATGAGCTCACAGAATCTTGGGTCTGGAATATTTATTTAGCAAACATTTAATTTCCTAGTGTATGTCAAACATGGTGTAAGACACTGGAGAAATAAAGATGAAGATTTCATCTCTGCCTTTAGGCAATGCTTAGTCTAGTTTTGGAAACAGGCATTAAAAAATAGACAGGGGAGTAAGTACATAATAACATGTTATAAAGTGCTGTGGGAACATCAAAGAAAAGCATGTGATTATTCGTGGAGCGGGGCTCATGGAAATGTTTCACAGAAGGAGTGACACTTAAAGAAAAATGGTCTGCTAGGGAGACAGCTGAGAAAAGAGCATTCCAAGTAGAGGGAAGAACATGAATCAAGGTGCAGAGTGGAGCCTGTTTAGGGACCTACAAGTTATTTAATATGTTTTGGGAACACAATATATGTGGGGAGTGGTGGGAGATGAACCTAGAAAGCTGGGCAGGACATAAATTATGAAGGTCCTTGCTTTGCGCCTTTAGGCAAAACGGAGCCATTGAGGATTATAAGAAGTCATAATCAAATTTATGAGTTTGAAGAAGTCTGGAAGTATGGCTGGCACAGTTTAAATATTTTATCCATTTTTGTTGCTGCTCCTTTATAAGATTTTATTGAGTCAGTGAGACATCCTTTAAGGGAAAATTAGAGATTCTGCCAGCTTAGTGCTGACTGCACAAATTCTCTGGCACAGCATAGGAAAAGCTGTCAAGTAGAACCTCTTGACCACTAGAGAGATGTTATTCTTTTTTGGTAAGCAGCCAGATAGAACATTTAGAAATACTGAATGAACTTGGCAACAAGAGGAAATACCTCGGCCTAACATCTTACATCAAATGTCAGCCCCAAGTTGAAGCTCTAAGACCTTGTCGTCTCCCTTTCCTGCAGAATCATTGTGGTTGGAGGATAAACTCCCTGAGGGTTTATTTTTAGGGAATGATATGAATTGTCAGCTTAAGTTGTATACTCAGACATCTAAATATACAGAGTACACATTGTGCAACATATGAGAAATTTGGCTTAGTAATTTCCTCCCATGTGTTAAGGCTCATAATCTTATTTTTAAAGGGTTTAGTAATAACAAAATATGAAACTTAACTGGTATAGATGTTAAAGAAGGTTCAGAGAAGAAAACAATATAATGAAAATTGTTGGGGTCCCTGAAACATGAGAAATTTCTGCTGCTTGCCTTTGCCTGTTTTGTATTGAAGTTATGTCTTAACAGCTTGGATTTCTATGTCCAGGACCATCACTGCCCATATAAGGCCTTTATGTGATTTAGACAAAGGGCCATCCATGTAAGCCCCTTGGGAGGGGACCTTTGTGCCAAGAAGGTCCACTTTACTTCAGGAAGATGCAGGTCTAGTATTTGGGCTGGATTTCTGCCCTGACTTACTCCCTTGGCAGGGGACCTTTGTGTAACATACAGAATGACCAGTTGTACCTTATGGCCCTGCTCAAGTCTCTGTAACTGCAGACCTAATCTTAATGACTTCTTGCTCCACTTTGGGTTAATCTAGTCACTTCTTTCTTCTTTAAATAAGAGGGGAGAGGGTGTAGAAAATGCTGTTATTCTTCCAAAGTGTTTGAATGGTTCCCATTCCCTTTCCTTCTGATACTCAGTTTGCATTGGCAGCTGTACTTCCCAGTTAGGAATCACAGTTGTTGTGTTGGTCAATCATAACATATAAAAATTTTGATAAATAGGGAATGCCAGAGACAACTATTGTGGAAATCTTTTCAGTAATATCAGGCTGTTTTGTACATACATTATTTCACATAGGTGAAACTTTGTAAGTCATCACAAATCAAGAACTTTGACTAGTTCTCCTTTTTTATTTATTTATTTTATTATTCTCACCACCTCATCATATGTAACTTTTTTTTTTTTCTTTTTTAGAGGAACAGGGTCTCACTCTGTTGCCCAGGCTGGAGTGCAGTGGCATGATCCTAACTCACTGCAGCCTCAAACTCCTAGGCTCAAGTGACCCTCCTACTTCAGTCTCTGGAATAGCTGGGACTACATTGTGTGCATAACCACGGCTGGCTAATGTTTTTATTTTATGTAGAGATGGGATTTCAGTATGTTGCCTGGGCTGGTCTTGAACTCTCGGGGTCAAGTGGTCCTCCCGCCTCAGCCTCCCAAAGCACGAGAATTGCAGGCATGAGCCACTGCACCTGCCCCAAGTTCTCTTTTCTTTTGTTTCAGTGGATTTTATTGTTTCTCTTTTCAATATTGAGGCACACTGAAGTTAAAAATCAAGAAAATATCATAACTCTGTTAGTTTTTCACTTTCTGAAATTATGTTTTTTCTGATTTTTATATTCAACTTTGTTCTTTCTGTCAAATTATACTGTAGCATTTTAAAACAAATCAGAAAATAAAAATTATCTACAGTATGTATGGGCAGATAGTCATACAGAATAAACAAAGAGCAGCAGTGGTTTCCTAGACTTGATTATTTAAACAAATTATAACAGACTCTGTTTGGAAAATAGCTTGTCTTGTCAACAGCAGAAGCATTTCCATTTTTAATAAAAGCATAGAAAGGACAAGGTTCCAAGTCATGTTTAAATTGCTGAATATCATCTGCAGAAAAGTTGTTGACATAGAAGTCAGATGACATTGAGACAATTGGCAGGCTTCGTTGTCTTGCTCGTGTTATAAAATCTACAGTGGACAGCCTGGATTTTAAAAGAAGAGTGGCATCTTTGGAATCTCTACTAGAATCTGCTGAGGTTAAAATAGACCCAGTGTTTTCTGAGTGACAGAAAATAGAATGTGCCTAGTGATGGCAAAAGTGAAATGTAGAAAACCCACTTGGATAGGTCTAAGGAAATAGATCCAGACCTGAAATTCCAAGTTCCAGGACTTCTAGTTTTCTTTAAAACTTGTAAAGCAAATCCTGCTTTGGAAAAAACTCAAGTAATACGTGAATTATGGGATTGTGAAAGAAGGGGTAAGGCTTGAATCCAGTCAGATTTTTGGCCTAGAATATGTGACAATTGAGTTAAGAGTAAACATTATGGTTTTAATGTACTTCCAAAGAATATCATTGTTTATATCTGTGTACAGTGAATGTTTGAAAAGTTCTGGGTGATTGAGACAATTTAAATTTTTTTTAAATTTTGGATTTACTTATTTTAAAATGTTACCAAAAATAAAAAAGAGCTACTTCACTGAGAGCCAGTGTGATAATTTACAGAGTATTTTAAATTTAATGTACAATCAACCAGTTTATGGAAACTTTTTAAAATGCACTTCTGATGTTCATTATCATTCATTAAGGAGTGTAAGCTGCGTATTTCAGGTTTACAAGATAGTATGATAGGTTTAGTTAAGTTAGGGCTGGCTATTAGAAACATAAGAAGTAAGCCAGGTGCGGTGGCTCACACCTGTAACCCCAGCACTTTGGGAGTTCAAGCCGGGTGGATCACTTGAGGTCAGGAGATCGAGACCAGCCTGGTCAACATGGTGAAACCCCATCTCTACTAAACATACAGAAGTTAGCCAGGCGTGGTGACACACCTCTAGTTCCAGCTACTTGGGAGGTGGAGGCACAGGAATTGCTTCAACCTGGGAGGTGGAGGTTGCAGTGAACCAAGATCACTCCACTGCATTCCAGCCTAGGCAAGAGAGCGAGAGTCTGTTTCAAAAAAAGAAAAAAAGAAAGAGAGAGTGAGAAAGAAAGGTAAGAAATTTAACGGGGTTCTGCAAACAAGTTAAAGTCATAGGCAAAATGACCCAGAGTAAGTATATGATAGGCTCTCTAGAGATTTTCGTGTCCTGGGGATGGTCCATTTATAATAATAAATTTTAGTTTACATGAACAAATATTTTAGTGTTTATTATGTGTTCAATAATCTCCTGAGAACTGTAGGAACCACCAGGAAAAACAAAAGGGAAAGGAAAGAAAGTAAAGTCCCTCCACTCAAGTTATGTTACAAATGGGAATATTGAGGAACAGAGAAGATAAGAAACTTGCTCAAGGTTACACAGCTAATAAGTAACAGAGTCAGTATCGGAATTCAAGCTCTAGAACCCATGGTGTTTAACACTTTTGCTATACTGCCTTACATAGGAGCAAAAAATTAGATAAATTTTGGAGGATGTTTACAGGGGATAATACCTGAGCTGAGTATTTAAAAAAAATGTGCTTGTGGGTAGCAGGGGGCAAGGGAGCAGAAGGAGAGTAGGTTATATGTAGAGAAGAAAGAGGAGGAACCACAGGCTTGAATAACGAATGTATTTGGCAAGATAGTAATAGCAAAAATTATTTTACACTCATGATGGACCAAGTACTGTGCCTCCACAAATCTCATTTAACTTTTGCAACAACTCTAGGAAATTGGTATTGCTATCCTCAGTTTACCTAGGTGGGTAAGTAGCAAATCTTAGGATCAGGATCCAGATGCTGACTGGCTGAATCCAGAAACCACGCTTTTACCCACTGCATTACTGTATGACAAGTGGGGATATGGTGAACATACCCTCAGATAAAGCAGAGAGTTGTTTTTTTTTTTAAGTAATTGATGGAAAAGAACATTGGATAGGTAGGGTAATCAGACATAATGGAAAGCTTTGAAAACCAATAGAGGAGCCATCTGATTAGAAAATGGCTTTTTTCCCCCAAGTTACAATGAAAAACTCAATATACATAATTAGGCTATTCTTCTCTAATAATTACGTATGTCAAGTAAAATAGTCTGTGACAGCACTTAGTAGAATACTAATAGTAGACACATAATAGTCACTCAAAAAATATAAGCTGAATCTGAGTCTTCTAAAGAACTCGGAAGCTCTTTGCACTGTAGTTAAAATATGAACAGCGAATGCTCTAACAGCACTGTCCGATAGAAATATAATGTGAGCCACAGATGTAATTTTAAAATTTCTAGTAGTCACATTAAAGGCTCAAAAAAAACAGATAAAATTAATTTTAATATATTTTCTTAAGCCCAGTATGTATTAACGTTTTCTGTTTTTTGGTACTAAGTCTTCAGAATCTATTATGTATTTTACACTTGCAGCACATCTCATTTCATGTGTTTAATAGACACATTTAACTAGGAGCTACTGTATTGGACACCAAGGCTCCATAGTTTTATAGCATAGCATCTGATATCAGACGACCTGAGTTTGAATCCTACTGTTCTCTTTCTTAGATGTGTATGTATGTAGCAGCTACTTAGCCTCTCTGTACCTTAGATTCCTGATACATAAAATGAGAAAACTAATAGTATCTACCTCATCAAAGGGTTATTGTGGAGATTAAAAATAAGATAATACATATAAAGCATGTAACTTGGTATCTGGCAAGTATTGAGTGAAAAATAAATGTGTATTTGGATTAATCACGTCACGCTTCTATTGTTATGATTAAATAGCAGACATTCCTTAGTTTCCATGTCTTCTCCTTCTTGAAAGTATTTGGTTATCCCCACTTAAACATTCCCACTTAAAATCCTAAACCAATCACTAAATAGCAAAGAAAGGTTGCAGAGCTAGAGAAAAAAGGTTATGAGTGGTATATGCTTGGCATTATCCACTACTAATATTGTTGGTATTCACTACAGGGTACAAATAAATTATTTTCAATTTGCTGTTATATTTAACACTCATCAGATCTTTTGACTTTTGAATCTAGCATCATTATAGATGCTTTCTCAATCAGGATATAAAATTCATGTCTGGTAATAATTTACAGCATCATTGGCAACACTGAAATATAGAAAGCATTCATTGTCTTACCCTGCTTCCTCCTGCCTTTGAAGCTCTGAGCCTTTTCTGCTCTCAGCTATTTGGGACCAAGATACATAGTTGATACTGCTTTCTTTTCTTTCCTTCTATTTAAATCCTTAGAGGAAAGTGCACAAAACAAAAAAGTACAATGATTTATCACACATTCTTATGTAATTATCATGTACAGCAAAACGTAAAACATTGCCAGCTTTCCAGATGGGTCTTCTTGTAATCCCTTCCAGTCACCTGCAGAATGAACCAGTGTTCTGATCCTCAGGCTAATTACCTTCTAGCTTATTTATTTATTTATTTATTTATTTATTTATTTTGAGACAGAGTCTCACTCTGTCACCCAGGCTGGAGTGCAGCTGTCCTGATGCTCAGGCTAATTACCTTCCAGCTTATTTATTTATTTAGAGAGAAAGTCTCACTCTGTCACCCAGACTGGAGTGCTGTGGTATGATCTTGGCTCACTGCAGCTTCCACCTCCTGGGTTCAGGCAATTCTCGTGTTTCAGACTTCTGAGTCGCTGGGATTACAGGTGCCTGCCAACACACCTGGCTAATTTTTGTATTTTTTTGTAGAGGCATGATTTCGCCATGTTGGCTAGGCTGTTCTCAAACTCCTGACCTCAGGTGATCCACCCACCTTGGCCTCCCAAAGTGCTGGGATTACAGGCATGAGCCACTGTGCCCAGTCACCTTCTAGCTTTTAAAGATAATTTTATCACTAAGTATGTTTAGTTTTGTCTGTTTTTTAATTTTGCTTGAGTGAATTTAATAATAATTTTTCATTGTGAATGAATTCTTCGTATAATCCTTCACTCAACATATTGTTAGATTGATCCATGTTACTGCATGTAGCAGCAATTCATTTATTTTCATTGTTGTATAGTATTTCATTGTATGAATATACTATGGTTTGTTTGTTCTGTATTTGGACATTTGTGTTTTTTTCCAGTTTGGAGCTATTATAAACAGTGTTATTATGAACACTCTTATGCATATAAGCATGCATTTCTGTAAAACACACCCAAGGGTAGAATTGTTAGGTCATAGAGAAAGCAATCTTGAACTTTCATAGGTAATGCCAAACTTTTCAAAGTGGTTCTACCAGTTGTTTCTACCAGTGGTGTGTGAGAGTTTCCGCTGACCATACATCCTTGACCCCAAAAAAAAAAAACCATTTTTCTCCAATTTTAGTGATTCTGGTAGGTGTGTAATGATATTTCACTGTGGTTTTAGGATTTTTTTTTTTTTTTTTGGCTGAGAAAAATTCAGTAAGAAGTTTCTGAAAATATTGACTAAGATCAATGAAGTGTTAGGTTTTTTTCTTTTTTTTAAGAGACAGTGTGTCATTCTCTCACCCAGACTGGAGTATAGTGGCACAATCATGGCTCACTGCAGCCTTGAACTGGTGGGCTCAAGCGATTCTCCCGCATCAGCCTCCCAAGAAGCTGGAACTTTAGGTGTGCACCACCACACTCTGCTAACTTTTTTTTTTTTTTTTT
>NW_012116921.1:1853818-1859433 GCF_000951035.1 Colobus angolensis palliatus
CTCCACCTTGCCCGGCTAGTTTTTTGTATTTTTTAGTAGAGACGGGGTTTCACCATGTTAGCCAGGATGGTCTCGATTTCCTGACCTCGTGATCCGCCCGTCTCGGCCTCCCAAAGTGCTGGGATTACAGGTTTGAGCCACCGCGCCCGGCGTCTGCTAACTTTTTAAATTTTTTGTAGAGCTGGAGTCTCTCTCTGTTGCCCAGGCTGATCTCGAACTCCTGGGGCTCAAGTGATTCTTCCGCCTCAGCCTCCCAAAGTGTTGAGATTACAGACATGAGCCATTGCACCCGGCTGCCTTTGGTTTTCAATTTTCCATGCTGTCACTGTCTTTCAATACCACAGTCGAGTTGATAATACTTTTCATTTGTTTTGTTTTGTTTTGAGACAGACCATTGCTCTGTCATCCAGGCTGGAATACGGTGGTGCAGTCTCGGTTCACTGCAGCCTCTGCCTCCCAGGCTCAAGTGATCCTCCCGCTTAGCCTCCCAGATAGCTGAGACTACAGGTGTGTGCCACTGCGCCAGCTAATTTTTAATAAAGACAGGGTTTTGCCATATTGCCCAGGCTGGTTTTGAACTCCTGGGCTTAAGAGATTCGCCTGCTTCAGCCTCCCAAAGTGCTGGAATTAAAGGCATGAACCACTGTGCCTGGCCAAGAGTTGATGATACCTCTTTTTTTTTTTTTTTTTTTGAGATGTAGTCTTGCTCTGTCACCCAGGTTGGAGTGCAGTGGCGCGATCTTGGCTCACTGCAACCTCCATCTCCTGGGTTCATGCAATTCTCCTGCCTCAGCCTCCTGAGTAGCTTGGATTACAGGCATGTACCACCATGCCTGGCTAATTTTTGTATTTTTAGTAGAGACAGAGTTTCACCATATTGGTCAGGCTGGTCTTGAACTCCTGACGTCAAGTGATCCACCCACCTCAGCCTCCCAGAGTGCTGGGATTACAGGCGTGAGCCACCACACCCAGCCAATGATGATACTTTTAAGAGTATTTTAAACTTTAATTGAATGCATGAAAGCAGTTAGTTTGGGATATTGCCCAAGATTCATTCTTTATACTTTTGACTATCGTATCTAAAAAACAGATGTATTATTTCTCTTTGTAATAATTTAGCTGCCATTCCAGGAATCATAGCAATTACTGAAATAAGAGGTATAGTCTATGGTTTATGGACTTGGATTTAATGAGTAAATCCTTCTAGTTCCTCTGGAATTGAGCCATTTTTCTTTGTTAGATGTTTTAAAAAATAAAGTACAAGTATGGTAACTGATCTGGATGACATTGAATATTGTTACTGTTACTGTTGACTAAAGTAAAACAGACTTTTGACATCTCATGGGTAATGTCTGAAAGGTAAAGTGACACTAGATAAATGTCTATATTCTACTCTGAAAATAGCAAAAGCCATATGGAACCAAGAGTTAATTGACTTGTAAATTTAATCCCACTCGGCCGGGTGCAGTGGCTCTCACGCCTGTAATCCCAGTACTTTGAGAGGCTGAGGTGGGTGAGTCACCTGAGTTTGGGAGTTCGAGTCCAGCCTGGCCAACATGGTGAAACCCTGTCTCTACTAAAAATACAAAAAGTAGCTAGGTGTGGTGGTGTGTTCCTGTAGTCCCAGCTACTCGGGAGGCTGCAGGAGAATCACTTGAACCCGGGAGGCGGAGGTTGCGGTGAGCCAAGGTCATACCATTGCACTCCAGCCTAGGCAACAAGAGCAAAACTCTGTCTCAAAATAAATAAATAAATAAAATAAAATAAAATTTAATCCCACTCTGATAATGCCGTGACATAATGAAAATTGTAAAACTGTGATTTCTTTTTGTGAAAGTAATACTGAGAATGGAAAATAATTAAGATAACGCTTTGAAGGTTGTACAGGAGGATTAAGTTTTGTATAAAAGCTCAGTGTGTGTGTATTTGTATTTAAAAAGCCTTAATATGCACTGAAAAGAGAATTATGGGAGTTTTTCTGGATAATTGTGTCTCCAAAAATACTAGTTTGATAACTATTTATGTGTGAAACAATTATGTTGTTTTATTCTCCAGTTTAATAGAAAAATGTAAATTTCTAAAATGTTTTTATAATGGAATAATTTAACCTCAGATTTTGTCCCATTAATAGTCATTTAGTAGTAGAAAGATTTTTAAGACGAAAAGTTTTAGGTACTTTAAAAGGATTGATGTAAACGTCATCTGAAAACAATTATACTTTAAACTTGGAAGGTAAATACTTAAAACGTAAAGTCTGATCTCACCAAACATAAAGTAGGGAAAAAAAAGTTACGTGTATGATTATTTTTGGTACTTAATAGGAATGAACCTTGCACCACTTGTGGCTTATTCTCTCTTCTGCTTGTTGTAGAGCTTGGAATATAATTGGTTGTATAACTTTTGATTTAAACATTTAATTGAAGCTAAATTGATGCTTTGAATAAAAAAAAAAACATACTTCCTAGGTAGAGTCACAAGTTGTGTTTTCTGGTACTTAGGGTTTTAAACAGAATTTGACAGATTTCTTTCTAGTAGAGATAATAAATTTTAATTTTGGAAAAATTATGAAAATTTGGATGAATGAAAGCCAAGGAGACTTGTTTCTCTCTCCCTCTCTCTCTCCTTTCTCTTTCTTTTCACAAGATCTCACTCTGATATCCAGGCTGGAGTGCAGTGGTGCAGTCATAGCTCACTGCAGCCTCAAACTCCTGGAGTCAAGCAATTTTCCTGCCTCAGCCTCCTGAGCATGTGCCACAACACCTGGCTTTTTTTTTTTTTTTCTCGAGGTCTCACTGTGTTTCCCAGGCTAGTCTCAAAACTCCTGGACTCAAGTGATCCTCCTGCATCAGCCTCCCAAAGCACTGGGATGATTACAGGCATGAGCCACCTCAGCCAGCTGGTTTCATTTTAAAGAAGATAGTGTCTGACAAACTTAGCAGATTGAGAATCAAAATAAGAATATATATATTTTATTCTTTGCTCTTTCATACTTGTGATACATTTTGAAGTTTATTACTTGTTTTCTCCATTTTAGTCACATATGTAAGCAGGAAAGTATTTGTTTGAAAATTTAATGTTAACAATTAAATTCCTGATAATAGTACATGAGGATATTCATACCCACATTCCGAATGACAAGTATTGCTAACAGCCTGTCTTGATAGGGTAAGATTAACTCTTTCCAAAGAATTTGAACTTTTTCAACCTTTTAAAATTTGGGGGGTATTTATATTTGACCCTCAGGTAAGCAGAGTAAACATCAAGGACCTAGGTCTGATTGTTTTTGACTGTTCAGTTTTTGAAGTAGGTCTCATTAAAGCCTGAAAAAGTCACAAATACCTTCTTGGTTTTTTTTTTTTTGTTGTTGTTGTTGTTGTTTTTGGTGGTGGTGTTTTTTTGAAATAGAGTCTTCATCTGTCCCCCTGGCTGGAGTGCAGTGGTGCGATCTTGGCTCACTGCAACCTCCACCTCCCGGGTTCAAGCAATTCTCGTGCCTCAGACTCCCAACTAGCTGGGACTACAGGCTAATTTTTGTATTTTTTTTAGTAGTGATGGGGTTTCGCCGTGTTGGCCAGGCTGGTCTCGAACTCCTGACCTCAGGTGATACACCTGCCTCAGCCTCCCAGAGTGCTGGGATTACAGGTGTGAGCCACCGCACCCGGCTGTGAATTGTTTTAATTGGTCAGCTTATCACAAGTGACAGGCCAGATATTTTATGTAATATAGTTGATTTAAATGAACCTACAAATTCTTGTAATTTGGGCAAGACCACTTGCAAATAAATTGCTCTGTTGCAAACTAGCTGTGATATATGCTGACTTTACCATGTATAGTAGATAATCCAACTCTGCTTATTATGTACTAAAAAGCCCTTTTAATAAAAAATTAAGCTTAATTCCTTCTTAAATTAAAAATGAATATTTGCTTTGTAACACTCTCTCCCCTACTTCGCAGAGTTTCAGATTCAGTTAAACATTGGATTCTTACTGTTTTCCTTTTGACACTGGTAGTCTAAATAAAGATAAGGGGGAAAAAATCAAAATCAAACTATGGAATGTGAAGTACCACAATGATGTGGAATATCACTTTCTGAACTTTTCACCTTTTACTTTTAAGATAAAGATACAGATGTCACCATGAAGGGTAATGTGGATGACTTTGGCCTGCGAGACACCTTGAGCATCGCATCCACGGATTCCTTTGCTTCAGCAGCAGAGGTAGGACATGTGTGTTCCTAATGAGGATTTCTATTTCTTTTTTAGTGGAAACAACAGTCTTGTCATTATACTGTAATTCATTTTGGTCACTGTTTATTTATCATCTACCACGTGGTAGGTACCAGGATACAAAAATGAAAAAATCTAACATGAAAATAAGCTCCTACAGGAGCTTACACTCTCTTTAAGGAGATGGACCTGTAAACACGTGATTTGGTTGGGCACTTTCATATACTGTAGATTATGGGGGAGGCATAGAAACTAGTATGTTAATGGAAAGCAATTTTGCAGTTTATATCAAGAGTCTTAAGGATGTTCAGTTTCTTTAGTTCGGAAATCATACTTTTAGATTTTTGTTCTAAGAAGGTGATCAGATTCAAAGATTATATGTTGAAAAAAATTCACTGTTGGCCAGGTGCAGTGGCTTACACCTGTAGTCCCAGTACTTTAGGAGGCTGAGGTAGAAGGATTGCTTGAGCTCTGGAGTTTGAGACCAGCCTGGGCAACATAGTGAGACCTTATCCCTACAAAAAATTTAAAAAATTAACCAGATGTGGTAGTGAGTAGCCTATAGTTCTGGTTACTCAGGAGGCTGAGGTGGGAGGATCCCTTAAGCCCAAGAGGTCAAGACTGCAGTGGGCCATGATTGTGGCACTGCATTCCAGCCTGGGTGACAGAGCAAGACCCTGTTTCAAAAAAAATAAAATAAAATAAAAAAATATATATAGATAAGATAGATAGATAGATATGTATACACACACATTCACTGTGGCATTTTAATAACAATGAAAAATGGAAAACAATCTTATGCCAAATTATGGCACATCTGTAATTAAAAATGTTATAGAGCTATAAACATGTTTCCAATAATTTTAATGTCATGGGAACATATGTTAAGTGAAAAGATTAGTATGTAAAGTTTTATATAGATTGTATGATTATAATTTTGTAAAAAGGAAACAAAAACATGCATGATATATAAGTATATAGGCAGAGGAAAAAAGACTAGCTATAAATAAACAGTAGTGATTACTGAATTATAAATCTGTGGGTAATTTATTTTTCACTGAGATTTAAATTTTTTACCAAAAGAGACTGCTTGCAAAGAGGTCATCTTTTTGTTTTTATTTTTGTACTTAAATCAGCTTTAAAAATTATATATGACCAATTTTATCTCAGAATATTTGCATTTTTACAGTAGATTTTGGATATTATAATTTTAGGTGGTCTTTTTTCATAGAAATAGTATTATGCATCTGGCCAGGCACAGTGCTTATTCCTGTTATTCCAGAACTTTGGGAGGCCAACGTGTGCAGATCACCTGAGATCAGGAGGTTGAGACCAGCCTGGTCAACATGGTGAAACCCCATCCCTACTAAAAATTTAAAAATTAGCCGG
>NW_012116921.1:1859633-1869855 GCF_000951035.1 Colobus angolensis palliatus
AATGGCGTGAACCTGGGAGGCGGAGCTTGCAGTGAGCTGAGGTCCGGCCACTGCACTCCAGCCTGGGCGACAGAGCGAGACTCCGTCTCAAAAAAAAAAAAAACAAATTAGCCGGGCATGATGGTGCATGTCTGTAATCATAGCTACTCAGGAGGCTGAGGCACAAGAATCGCTTGTACCTGGGAGGTGGAGGTTGCAGTGTGCCAAGATTGTACCACTGCACTCTAACCTGGGCAACAGAGTGAGACTGTCTCACACACACATGCACAAAAATAGTATTACACATCTATAACTGATATGTGAGTTTTATCTCTAGTTTGGAAGCTTTAGATATTCCAATACCTGTACCTTTAACTTTGGATCTGCCTTTTTAAAAGTAGTACTGATTCATAATTTCTTTTGTCCTCTCAAGGTTTTCCTGTATGTGTATATTTCAGCCATCACTTACAGTATCATCTCCTAATTGTTTACATTAAAAAATAATTTCCACTTATAAGTTTGCAATAGACAGAATATATTTACTTGTTCTATGGGAAAGCTGTTTCCTCTTCCTTTTACTGTTCATTACATGCATGTTTATCTTTCTATTCTATATATGCTATGTCCTAGATGGTTTGTAAGGAGAAAAATTGCTATTCACTTTGCACTTTTTTTCCATTGTGAGGAACAATATACCTAATTGCTTTAAAGTCTTTTTTTCTAATATGCAACTTTAAAAAATATTTTGCTAAGTGTTCATTGTACTCACTTTAAATTTATTGTTTAATAAGATTTAATAAAAATTATTAAATGCTTGTGGAAAACAAAATGCATGAATATACACAAAAAGGACTTACTATTCAAGAAATATCCTAAGACTGCTTCCATGGTGTAAATGTATGGTCTCACAATGTGAATGTTCCAAGATAAATTCTTTTATAAGAAATGTTTGTTAAATTATTTTTAACTATATGCCAAGCACTTAAGGTTAAATTAGGGAAAATTGTTTTAATGAAGAAAGTTACTAAGTTAATAGATTCAGAACCCTTTGGGAAGTTAAACAGTTTTTGATCATTCGAAAACGTTTTCAGGATTACCAGAAAGATTTCTTGCCTAGTTAGATTAAAACAATTTCTGGTATAGGTTTTTCTATAAACTAGATCAATCATTTGTGAAAGTGATTAACAAGATTTTCCTCTATAAGCATTGCCAAACATTGGTTTGGAACCACGGATGAAGAGTTTTTTGTTTGTTTTTTTTAAATATAGCTTTCTTGACAAGTAATTCATATGCCATAAAATTCAGCCTTTTAAAGTATAGAGTTCAGTGGTTTTTAGTATGTTTATATAGTGGTGCAGCCAGCAGTACTTTCTACTTTCAGAACATTTTTATTACCCTAAAAACAAACCCCTACCCAATAGCAGTCACTCTCCATCTCCCTTTACCCCCCAGCCCTTGGCACCCAATACCTTCTGACTCTGTGAATTTGCCTTATTCTGAACATTTCTTGTAAGTGGAATCATACCATGTGATATGTTTTATTTGGCTTTCTTTCACTTAGCATAATGTTTTCTTTCAAGTTCTGAAAAGTCTTTTTGATGTTAGGATACCTCTTCACATTTTACTCCTAATCCTTCCATCTGTTAAAGAGATTGTTATTTAATAGGTAGAAACTAATATTGCAGAGAGCAGTTTTTAGTTGTAGATTCCTTTTTTTTTTTTTGAGATGGAGTCTCGTTTTGTCACCCAGGCTGGAGTGCAGTGGCGCGATCTCGGCTTACTGCAAGCTCCGCCGCCTCCAGGGTTCACGCCATTCTCCTGGCTCAGCCTCCCGAGAAGCTGGGACTACAAGCGCCCGCCACCACGCCCGGCTAATTTTTTTGTATTTTTAGTAGAGATGGGGTTTCACCGTGTTCGCCAGGATGGTCTCGATCTCCTGACCTCGTGATCCGCCTGCCTCGGCCTCCCAAAGTGCTGGGATTACAGGCGTGAGCCACCGCACCCAGCTGATTCCATTTTTTAAAGAATTACCACTCTGCAATTGTGTATATGTGATTAATAGAGAAATCATAGGCTTCTCTTTAAAAAGAAGATTTTATTTAAAAAAAAAATTTTTAAATAGAGATGGGGTTTTGCCATGTTGTCCGGGCTACTCTCAAACTCCTGAGCTCAAGCAATCCTCCCATGTCGGCCTCCCAAAGCGCTGGGATTATAGGCTTGAGCCACTGTGTCCGGCTGAAAATTTTATTTTTTATAATTCAGATACCTCTGCTGTGCACGGTGGCTCACACCTGTAATCCCAGCTCTTTGGGAGGCCGAGGCAGGCAGATCATGAGGTCAGGAGATGGAGACTATCCTGGCTAATACGGTGAAACCCCGTCTCTACTAAAAATACAAAAAATTAGCCAGGGTTTGTGGCGGTTGCCTGTAGTCCCAGTTTCTTGGGAGGCTGAGGCAGGAGAATGGCGTGAACCCGGGAGGCGGAGCTTGCAGTGAGCTGAGATCCGGCCACTGCACTCCAGCCTGGGCGACAGAGCCAGACTCCGTCTCAAAAAATTAAAATAAAATAAAATAAATAAAATAAAATATTTTTTAGATACCTCTACTTGTACTCTAAATGGAACCTTGGAAAGCTTTTGCTATATACACCTCTCTGATTTGACAACGCTTATTTATAGCAATCCAAAAACTACAGCAATAATAGGGCCACGTTCAGCCGACAGGGGAGCAAGATGGCGATTGTGGGCAGGCAGTGTGGGCTTATTTTGCCAAAGAAAACACAGCAGTTGCATCCTGTTTGGCAAAAACCATCAGTGTTTGGGAATGATTCTGATGATGATGATGAGACCTCCATGAGTGAAAGCCTTCAGAGGGAAGCTGCTAAGAATAGCAGGCTGTGAAACAGACCAAACTGGAATCCAGAAGGCCCTTGAAGAAGATGCTACTGTGTATGAATATGACAGTATTTATGATGAAATGCAGAAAAAACAGGAGGAAAACAATCCCAAATTGCTTTTGGGGAAAGACTGAAAGCCCAAGTATATTCACAACTTGCTAAAAGCAGTTGAAATCAGAAAAAAAGGAACAGGAAAAAAGAATGGAAGAGAAAATACAGAGAGAACGAGAAATGGAAAAGGGAGAGTTTGATGATAAAGAGGTATTTGTGACATCTGCATATAAGAAAAAACTGCGAGAGAGAGCTGAAGAAGAAGAAAGAGAAAAGGGGGCAGCTGCGCTGGAAGCATGTTTGGATGTAATCTAGCAGAAAGATCTCAGTGGATTTTATAGGCACTTATTAAATCAAGCAGTTGGTGAAGAGGAAGTACCTAAATGCAGCTTTTGTGAAGCCAGTTCTGGTATAAAGGAAGAGAAATCAAGGGGCTGCTCCGATGAAGTAAGTTCAAAAACCAGAGTACCACAAGAGAAATGCATTCTTCAAACTGATGTGAAAGTAGAGGAAAACCAAGATGCAGTGACTTTGATGCTAAGAGCAGTGAGGATGATGAAATAGAAGGAACTAGAGTGAACTGCAGAAGGGAAAAGGTCATAGAGACCCCTCAGAAAGACCCCCAAGCACCACAGGAATCAAAACCACTCTCAGTCACCTAGTGAAGAAAGAGGGCACAGTGCCAGACACCACATGAAAGGATCACGAACGTCGAGAAGACACGTGAAAAGGGAAGATCAGCACCAGCAGAAGCAATCCAGAGACCAGGAGAACCATTACAGACTGTGATTACCAGAAAGGAAGGGATTCTCATAGGCACAGGAGGCCAGTCATAGAGATTTCCATTGGAAGAGGCATGAACAGGAAGATAAACCAAGGATGAGGGACCAAAGAGAAAGAAGTGACAGAGTGTGGAAAAGGGAGAAAGACAGGGAGAAATATTCCCAAAGAGAACAAGAAAGGGACAACAAAATGATCAGAACCGACACAGTGAGAAAGGAGAGAAGGAAGAGAAAAGCAAAGCAAAGGAAGAGCATATGAAAGTAAGGAAGGAAAGATATGAAAATAATGGTAAATACAGAGATAGAGAAAAATGAGAAGTAAGTGTTCAGTCTTCGGAAAGAAATTGAGACAGAAAGGAAAGCAGCCCAAGTTCTAGGGCAAAGGATAAATTTCTTGACCAAGAAAGATCCAACAAAATGAGAAACATGACAAAGGACAAAGAAGTAAACCAGGAGAAACCTGCTAATTCTTAATAATCACTGGGAGCAAAACAGAGACTCACAGAGGAAAGGCAAGAAGAGAAGGGTAAAGAACAAGAGAGACCACCTGAGGCAGTGAGCAAGTTTGCAAAGAGGAACAACGAAGAAACTGTAATGTCAGCTAGAGACAGGTACTTGGCCAGGCAGATGGCACAGGTTAATGCAAAGAGCTATATTGAGAAAGAAGATGATTGATGGCTACCCCAAGAGAAAGATTTAGGGAAGCACAGAAAACTGTAATTCCTGGAACCTGCTGTGTAAAACCATAAAGGAGTGTGTTGCCAGTAGTTTGGAGGGCATTTTAAAATTTATTTTCAAAATTTTAGGTTAAAATCAAAAGTCTTACATCTTGGATGCTTGCATGTGAATGTTTGGCTGAATTTATATATAGTATGTACTTATCAATACCACATTCTTTGTTGTATTCAAGAACTGCAAGAGTGTACTAATTCCCTGTAGGTACATAATGAGGAAATTGGCTTCACTACAACCATTAAAAAATAATTTTGGCCAGATGTGGTAGCTCGTGGCTGTAATACAAACATTTTGGGAGGCGAGGCAGAAGGATAACTTGAGGCCAGACATACAAGACCAGCCTAGGCAGGATAATGAGACCTTGTCTCTATTTAAAAAACAAAAGGCCTGGCCTGGTGGTTCATGCCTGTAGTCCCAGCTGTTTGAGAGGCTGAGGCAGGAAGATCATTTGAGCCTAGGAATTTGATGTTACAGTGAGCTATGATCATACCATTGCACTCCAACCTGGGCTACAGAGCAGGACTCTGTCTCTAAAAAAAATTGTTTTTAATAAATAATTTAACTCTTCTAATAATGTTGGTTTTGTTGCAGGAAATACTCTATTTCAGATAAAATATTATTTTATAAATATTGTATTTCAGATAAAATGGATTTGAACAATAGAAAATATACTTTATGTTCTGAAATTTGTATTAAAGTATAAAATGTGGATCATCTTGTCTAAATAGCTTACAGCATAGTTGGCTTAAATGAAAATAAAAAATAGTGATATGCTTAAAAAAATACACCAATAATAATATACAAAGCAACAAAGATGAATATTTAGGATACTTATAACCTGAAAAGGTGGGGAGGGCTATATCTATCATTTAAAATTTTTCTTCTATGAAAGTATGAAGGCATGGCCGCCCATGGTGGCTCACGCCTGTAATCCCAGCACTTTGGGAGACCGAGATGGGCAGATCACCTGAGGTCAGGAGTTCTAGACCAGCCTGGCCAACATGGTGAAACCCAGTCTCTACTGAAAATACAAAAATTAGCCAGTGTGGTGGCACGCGCCTATAATCCCAACTACTTAGGAGGCTGAGGCAGGAGAATCGCTTGAACATGGGAAGTGGAGGTTGCAGTAAGCCGAGATTGTGCCACTGTACTCCAGCCTGGGCAACAGAGTGAGACTCTCTCTCTCAAAAAAAAAAAAAAAATATGAAGGCTTGACTGGGGCTGAAAGATCTGTTCCCAACATAACTCACTCCTATGAATGGAAAGTTGGTGCTATCCATTAACAGAAGACCTAAGTTTCTCATCACATTGACTTTTCTGTAGGACTATTTGAATATCTTTACAGCATGGCACCTGGCTTCCCGCAGAGGGAGTAACCCAAGAGAGGGCAAGGTGGAAGTGATGACTGTTTTGACCTATCCTCAGAAATCTCATTCTGTCATTTCCGCAATGTGCTGTTGGTTACACAGGTTAGCCCTATTCAATGTGGGATGGGGTGTAAGTAACCAGGGTGAGAGAATCATTGAAGACCAAATTTGGAGGGCGGCTATTTTAAGTTCCTATTTTCTATTAAGGGATACAGATTGGTAACAACCTGCTTTCCTTAATTGTAAGTCTTATTTATAAATTTAGGTGATTGATTTCAAAGGAAAATGTAAACATGTATAAAATGGTCCCCATTAAAATAGAACTTAGCCTATTTCATGTCCCTACTTGTAATAATCTTGTGACTTTAGATATTTTCATTCACAGTCATTCAGAGGACCTGGTCTGGATTAAGGCTTTTAAAAAATATTACTTCAAATTTAACATAGTAATTACATGCCATGCCAAGGAGGATAAGGCTCAGTCCATCTTGTACCTCATGAGGCCCAAGAAAAGTAATTTAGGATGTTTGAAATCTGTAGCTAATCCCCAAGCACGGTTTTCACTGGTTGCTTCATATGTAGGAGTTACCTATTTATCTGTTTTTATTGTTGGCTGTTGTTGTTGACTTGTTCGATTTCTTTTTTTTTCTTTCTTTTCTTTCTTTCTTTCTTTCTTTTTTTTTTTTTTTGAGACGGAGTTTTGCTCTTGTTGCCCAGGCTGGAGTGCAATGGCATGGTCTCGGCTCACTGCAACCTCTACCTCCTGGGTTCAAGTGATTCTCCTGCCTCAGCCTCCCAAGTAGCTGGAATTATAGGCACCTGCCACCACACCCAGCTAATTTCTGTATTTTTAGTAGAGACGGGGTTTTGCCATATTGGCCAGGCTGCTCTCGAACTCCTGATCCTCAGATGATCCACCCGCCCCGGCCTCCCAAAGTGCTAGGATTACAGGCATGAGCCACCATGCCCGGCCTTGTTTGATTTCTTTTATGGTCATATTTATGGTACTTGGGAAATATGGGAGATAACTAAAAAGGTAGGATGATGATTTGGTGTAAACAAATATAGTATTTTCTTTTTGAAAATATTAAAATGAGTTTTTAAAATGTAGCCTTTTGGGAGAAGAATAATTTCAAAATATATGGGAAATTTCATTTTAGCTAGTAAAAAAAGGACCCCCTTTTAATAGTAAATTGCATGTTCCATAGCTGCAATTAACTGCGTTATTGACTGCTGCTTCTGAAATAACTTCTCAGCTCTATTTAAATGTTAATTTTTTTCTAAAACCTTTTAAAACATTTTTGGGAATTTTGTTGAAAAATTCTTCCTATATGATGTATTCTGAAATGAGAATTTCAACCAATGTTTTAATGAGTTTCTTTTTGCTTAAAAAAGTTTAATGATTTAAATAAATGTTTCTGAGCTGAAATTGTGTCTTAAGAGTTAATGGTATCTAGTATCAAATTTTCAACATGATATATTCTCACAGCTGCAGTCCTATTTTAGGAGGCTTCTTTAGACGATTATTTCAACCAAACCAACAAATAAGCAAGGTAGATCAATAATTCAAGACTCAACTCTGGAATCTCCCATTGTTGGATTGTCTTTTTATTATTATTAGAAATTATTTCATGTAGAGGGTTTAATTGGAGCCCAGTTTAGTTTTTTTTTGTTGTTTTTTTTTTGAGACAGAGTCTTACTCTGTCACCCAGGTTGGAGTGTAGTGGTGTGATCTCAGCTCACTGCAACCTTGCAACCTCTACCTCCCAGGTTTAAGTGATTCTTCTGCCTCAGCCTCCCAAGTAGCTGGGATTACAGGCATGTGCCACCAAACCCGGCTAATTTTTGTATTTTTACTAGAGATGGGGTTTAGCCATGATGGCCAGACTGGTCTCGAACCTCAAGTGATCTGCCCACATCAGCCTCCCAAAGTGCTGGGATTACAGGTGTGAGCCACCGCACCTGGCCCCCAGTTTACTTCCTAGGAATTTTTTTGAATAGAGAATAGAGAATACTGATGATAGGTATATGTGGGTCCTATTTGTTTTGACAGTGGTACAGACATTTAAAACTGTTTAATATCTAAAGAATTTCCATTCTAAGTTATTTTTAAAAAGCTGTTTAGTTTTTCTTAGCCTCAAGAAGACCTTGCCTTTTAGCATAACATATATTCCTTAAAATATGAGGGAAAATGTTACTTAGAGAATATATACTGTGAGATACTGTCATCTCTTCATACCTTTTTTTTTTTGCATCTGGCCTAATGGACATATTTATACATTATAAATATTGCTGATGTTGAAACTTCTTATCTCTTGGCTCTTCGGATAAGGCTCATAGGAAGGGTATAATTTGATGCTTAATAATGTGCCTGGGTTTAAATTTTATCATTTAGTTTTGGGATTTGGGGTAAGTTCCTGCTAATTTAATCTCTGTTTCTTCGTCTGTAAAATGTGGATTATTTATTTATTTCTTTATTTGAGAGAGAGATTCTCACTCTGTCTCCCAAGCTGGAGTGCAGTGGTACGATCTTGGGTCACTGCAACCTCCACCTCCTGGGTTAAAGTGATTCTTCTGCCTCAGCCTCCCAAGTACCTGGGATTACAGGCATGCATCACCACACCTGGCTAATTTTTGTATTTTTAGTAGAGGCGGGCTTCGCCGTGCTGGCCAGGCTAGTCTCCGACTCCTGACCTCAAGTGATCCACCTGCCTCGGCCTCCCAAAGTGCTGGGATTGCAGGTGTGAGCCATTGCACCCGGCAAAATTTGAATAACAGTACTTACTTTATGAGCTTTTGTAAGGATTAAATAAATCAGGTGAAAGCATTAGCACAGCACTGGCTGCATGTGAAATACCAAAACCAAAGCCTTGAGAGTTACTTCTAGAATTATAGAGTAGACATTCAAAAGTCTCCTCCACAAAGCAAAAAATGTCAAAAACAAAATTTTCAGGATAGTGAAAATGGATGAAAGACTTGCAAAAATTCAGAGAACACTGAATCAAGTAAAATGGCTGAATCTCCATAAGAGCAGTTTAGAAAAAACACTTATAAATTTCATATGGAACCAAAAAAGAGCCTGCACAGCCAAAGCAAGACTAAGCAAAAAGAATACTGGAGGCATCACACAACCTGATTTCAAACTATACTATAAGGCCACAGTCACCGAAACAGCGTGGTACTGGTATAAAAATAGGCACATAGACCAATGGAACAGAAGACAGAACACATGATAAACCCAAATAGTTCAGCCAACTGATCTTTGACAAAACAAACAAAAACACAAAATGGGGAAAGGACACCCTTTTCAACAAACAGTGCTGGGATAATTGCTAGCCACATGTAGGAGAATGAAACTGGATCCTCATCTCTCACCTTATACAAAAATCAACTCAAGATGGATTAAGGACTTAAACCTAAGACCTGAAACTACAAAAATTCTAGAAGATAACATTGGAAAAACCCTTCCAGACATTGGCTTAGGCAAGGATTTCATGACCAAGAACCCAAAAGCAAATGCAATAAAAACAAAGAAATAGCTAGGACCTAATTAAACAAAAGAGCTTTTACATGGCAAAAGGAACAGTTGACAAAGTAAACAGACAACCCACAGAGTGGGAGAAAATTTTCACAATCTCTACATCTGACAAAGGACTAATATCTAGAATCTACAATGAACTCAAACAAATCAGAAAAAAATTCCATCAAAAAGTGGGCTAAGGACATGAATAGACAATTCTCAAAAGAAGATATACAAATGGCCAACGAACATATGAAAAAAATGCTCAACATCACTAATGATCAGGGAAATGCAAATCACAACCACATTGCAATACCTACTTTACTCCTGCAAGAATGGCCATAATCAAAAAATAAAAAAAACAGTAGATGTTGGTGTGGATGTGGTGATCAGGGAGCACTTCTACACTGCTGGTGGGAATGTAAACTAGTACAGCCACTATGGAAAACAGTGTGGAGATTCCTTAAAGAACTAAAAGTAGAACTACCATTTGATCCAGCAATCCCACTACTGGGTATCTACCTAGAGGAAAAGAAGTCATTATTCGAAAAAGGTACTTACACATGCATGTTTATAGCAACACAGTTCACAATTGCAAAATTGTGAATCAAAATTGTAGAACCAACCCAAATGCCCATCAGTCGACAAGTGGATAAAGAAACTGTGGTATGTATAGATGAAGGAATACTGTGCAGCCATAAAAAGGAATGAATTAACAGCATCTGCAGTGACGGGGATGAGACTGGAGACTATTACTCTAAGTGAAGTAACTCAGGAATGGAAAACCAAACATCATATGTTCTCACTGAGGCCGGGCACGGTGGCTCAAGCCTGTAATCCCAGCACTTTGGGAGGCCGAGACGGGCGGATCATGAGGTCAGGAGATCGAGAC
>NW_012116921.1:1870250-1891342 GCF_000951035.1 Colobus angolensis palliatus
AACCTGGGAGGCGGAGCTTGCAGTGAGCTGAGATCCGGCCACTGCACTCCAGCCTGGGCGACAGAGCGAGACTCCGTCTCAAAAAAATAAAATAAAATATGTTCTCACTGATACGTGGGAGCTAAGCTATGAGGACGCAAAGGCAAAAGAATGATACAATGGACTTTGGGGAATGGTGGGAGGGGGATGAGGGATAAAAGACTACAGATATGGTGCAGTAATGGTGCAGTATATACTGCTCAGGTGATAGGTGCACCAAAGTCTCACAGATCACCACTAAAGAACTTATGTAACCAAATACTACCTGTATCCCAATAATTTACGGAAAAATAAAATAAAATAAGAAATAATCCTGACACCTCCATATTCTAGGATAAAAACTTCATCTCCAACTTTCACACTAACTGGTTGAATCTCTCCACTCTTTAGAGCCTGATCCAACAGCAACAGCTATTACTACTGCTTGCAATACTTTTCCTTGAGATTTTTCTGGAAGCATAATGCCTCCTGTGTGTGTGTGGGGGGGGTTGTTTTTGTCAGGTCACCCAGGCAGTAGTGCAGTGGTACAATCATGGCTCACTGCAGCCTTGACTTCCCAGGCTCAAGTGATCCTCCCACCCATTTTTAAATTTCATAGTGCCCGACCATAATGCCTCCTTTGGTTGTAGTTTCTGCAGCACACCTTTCAACCAATACTTGGTCAGAGTGGAAGAAACTTCCAAATGCTTGTCCTGCCATGACTCCTGACACTACAGCTTGCACTCTGCTCTCACACCCCAAAAATTTTTTAATTAAAAAGAAAGAGAGCAAATTAAAAATCCACAAAACTCACTTCTTTCTCTTTCCTGGGGAATAGTGTCAAAAGGATTGGTACCAATTATTCTTTGAATGTCTGGTAGAATTCTCCTGTGAATCTGTCTGGTCCTGCACGTTTTTTTATCAGTAATTTTTAAATTACCATTTCAGTCTTGCTGCTTGTTATTGGTCTGATCAAGGTATCTAATTCTTAAGATTTAAGATAGGAAGGTTGTATTTTTCCAGGAATTTATCATCTCTTCTGAGTTTTCTAGTTTATGTGCATAAAGGTGTTCATAGTAACCTTGAGTGATCTTTTGTATTTCAGTGGTGTCAGTTGTAATATCTCCTGTTTCTTTTCTTAGTGAGGTTATTGGGGTTTTCTCTCTTCTTTTCTTGGTTAATCTTGCTAAAGGTCTATCAATTTTATTTATGTTTTCAAAGGGCCAGCTTTTTGTTTCATTTATCTTTTGTATTGGTTTTTTGGTTTCAATTTTATTTATAAAATTGAAAATTGGTTTATTTTAATAACTGATCTTGGTTATTTCCTTTCTTCTTCTGGGTTTGGGTTTGGTTTGTTCTTATTTCTCTAGTTGCTTGATGTACAACCTTAGACTGTCTGTCTGTGCTCTTTCAGACTCTGATGTAGGTGTTTAGGCCTATGAACTTTCCTCTTAGCATCACCTTAGCTGTATTCTGGAGGTTTCGATACTTTGTGTCATTTTTGTCATTCAGTTGGAAGAATTTTTAAATTTCCATCGTGATTTTGTTTTTGACCCAGTGCTCATTCAGAAGCAGGTTATTTGATTTCTATGAATTTGCATGGTTTTGAAGGTCCCTTTTGCAGTTGATTTCCACTTTTATTCCACTGTGGTCAGAGAGTGCTTGATATAATTTCAGTTTTTAGTATCGAAATGTCAGGTACTATAACATTCATTGTGCTCTTTGTTGCCTGTATACTTTGGTTTTTTTGTTTTTGCTTTGTAACTTGTATTTATTTATTTATTTATTTAGTCTTGGAGTTTCACCCTTGTTGCCCAGGCTGGTCTTGAACTCCTGACCTCAGGTGATCCGCCTGCTCCAGCCTCCCAAAGTGCTGGAAAGTGCTGGGATTATGGGCATGAGTCACCGCACCTGGCCTCCCCTAATTATTTTAATTAGAGGATGTGGTGGTGCATACCTGTAGCCCCAGCTACTTGGGAGGCAGAGGCAGGAGGATCACTTGAGCCCAGGAGTTTGAGGCTGCAGAGTTACGATAGTGCCACTGCACTACAGCTTGGGTGACAGAGCAAGATCCTGTCTCTTCCAAACAAAACGCTCTAGAAGTTTTCTAGGTTGTTGTGTTTTTTTGTTTGTTTTTGTTTTTTTTTTTTGTTTTTTTTTTTTTGCTTAGCTGGCTACCCTGTAGTGTTTCCAATTGTTTTTTAATGAGCTGTCAGAAGATTGGAATTTCATTTGTAGAGTTATGCTAGCCAAAAGCAGGACTGTCTTTCAGTTATGCAAAAGTTAATCAAAGCTACATACAAGGAAATATTTCTTAGAATAGCAACATTGAGCTTATTTTGTTGTTTTTGTACTAAGTTTTGCTTCATTATAATCATAAGTTATAATACTTGTAAGTACTCTATGGATGATAAAATTCTCCTCCTCTTTTTAAAAAATGCTTCTTCGGTTGTTCTTATTGGTGAACTATAAGATGTAGTATTGCTGATCAGACACGGTGGCTCATGCCTGAATCCCATCACTTTGGGAGGCTGAGGCAGGTGGATCGCTTGAGGCCAGTTTGAGACCAGCCTGGCCAACATGGCAAAACCCCATCTCTACTAAAATATAAAAATTAGATGGATGTGGTGGCGTGCACCTGTAATCCCAACTACTCTGGAGGCTGAGGCAGGAGAATCACTTGAACCTGGGAGGTGGAGGCTGCAGTGAGCCAAGATCCTGCCACTGTACTCCAGCCTGGGTGACAGAGTGAGACCCTGTCTCAAAAAAAAAGAGATATAATTTTGCTTTTCTGTACGTTCTGTGGATTTAAGTAATTGGATTCAGAATGAACTAGCTTGTTAAAAGTTTTACGCTTTTTAACTGAATTTTGAAATAAAATGAATTCAGATTTTATTAGCTATAAAATCCTATTGAATGGTTTTTATGGTTTAATCAAATTTATTGTATTGATGTTAGCAAAATCCTATTTTCTTTCTTTTATAGTTTATCTTCTTATATCAGTGTATTCTGCTTTTTGGTTTTCTGGATTTTTGTTTTGTTGTTTTTGAGACAGGGTCTGGCTTTGCCAACGAGCCTGGAGTACAGTGATACAATCACAGCTCACTGCAACTTCAACCTCCTGTAGTCAAGTGACCCCCACCTCAACCTCCTGGATAGCTAGGACCACAGGTGCTTGTCTCCACACCTGACTACTTTTTTAAAATTTTTGTAGAGACAGCATCTTACCATGTTACCCAGACTGGTTTCAAACTCCTGGGTTCTAACGATCCTCCCAAAAAATATTGCAATTACAGGCCTGAGCCACTACACCTAGCACCTGTATTCTGTTCTAACCCACTGTGCTCTTAGCTTGCAGAACACAGAGAAGTACAGCATACCTACAGCCTGGAGTCCCTTTGCCACTGCCCATTTTACGAGGAAGCCATGCATTTAGTTGAAGAAGGAAAAATTTACTCCAGAGTACTGAGGTACCATTTCAGTTTTGTTTATGTTTATGAAGGATATTAAGGTGTTTGTATGGTACTTATTAAAAATGTTTATGAGAATAGGAGAAAATATATTTTTAGGTCCAAGTAAAGAAAAAATTGTTTTTACGTGTTCTGTCAGTATTGAAAAAACATGTTTTATATTAAGGTCCTGAGGTTAAGCCTTGTTTGAATCCAAATTTATAGTAGGCTTGATCTTGAATGTAGTTTAACAATTGTCTCCCCTGTTTATTACATAGAACTGAAATGTTGGAGTGCCTAGGAGACAGTGATTTTCTTGCCAAACTTCACTGTATTCGACAGGCTTTTCAGGTATTTTTTTAACATTAAGTGACTTCACCCAGCCACTCATCCCCACCCTCATGCTGTACAGTCCAGTGCAAATAAACAGGACAGCTCTTTGCTCTTGATTATCCCTATTCCTAATGACAAATGTAAAGTCCACTAAACTTATTTTTCCTCCCCGCTACTTGCCTTCATTTGTTTCCATATTTCATTATCCTCTCCCACGACTTCCCAGGCCCACCACACTTTGTCAAAACAGGATATTTTGATACTTCAGGAGTGTAAAAATAGCTGCTTAAAATAAAAACCCTCTTTGTTATTATTAATTAGTATGTATTTGAGATTTGAGTCCATTATAAAATTGATTTTCTAAAAAGAAAGTAAAAATATATTTGTTTTCTTATGTTTTGGGGCTATAGGACATTTATTTGAGACTTTGTAATATTATGTTGAACAGAATTTAAATTCAAATTTAATTCCCTTTAATCTTTTGGCTATAGATAGTTTCAAGAGTTCTTTTTATTTTAGGAAATGAGGACTTTCTCTGTGAGCTGCCTATTGAAATAGCACCACATGCGGTGCATTCACTGTTTTAGGATGATTTGTGCTATTAAGTTGAATGTCCATTCACATTCATTATAGGTCTCTTTTTTCTTTGGGGATGAATATTTTTTCAGGTAATTCTTTCAGAGTCAGCCAACAGGATATTCCTCGCTGAGAGTGGAAGGAAAATTTTATCAGCTTTAATTGTGAAAGCACGAAAGGTAAACTTGTTCTGTTGGCAAGTTTTTACCACTTACAAAAGTTGTTTTTACCCTTTGAACTGAATGTTAAGACGTTACATTTTTGATAGAAGAAAAAGTTTTTGTGGATAGTTGCAAAGTTTCGCATTTTAAAAATAAGTAACCCAAAGGGCATTAAGTTATGCTCGGGTTGAACTATCTATAAAGTCCACAGTATTTCAACCAAGTTGTTTCTCATAAATTATTTCCATTTTGCCATAAAGTCTGTAAATGTCATGGTGAGAATTATCACTAGATCTGCTGCGATAGCCATCACTATTGTTATTACTAATGCCTCCTCTTTTATTCCCTCAATCCTGTTCAGGAAGAGGGTTACAGGAAATAGTGTAAGTCTCAGTACAATATAAATTGAACTGCCTCATCTTCATGTAGTAGAATGAGGCAGAAGCAATGACAAGAACTTCATTCAGACTGTAAGGAACCACCTTATTTTATGTAAGGTTTGTCCAGATGATGAGAAAACAAAACAGGCCTTCCCTGAGCCATCTGCACACCTAGCTTTCAGACTCAATCCCTTTGAACTTTAATTCTTTCATTTATATAATAGAATTACATTTATATTACTTCATTTCAGAGGGTTTTTAGGATGATTAAATAAATTATAAATGGGAAAGCAACTTAAAGAATAAAGTGTTAAGAAGCATAAAGTGCTAAGTATATGTAAGATGATACTATTAATACATGCGATTCCCAATGTAAGTCTTGTGTTGCTTTCTTGGCCTTCTCATGACAGATAAACTTGGTGATTTGAACTAGGGTTCCTCCAAAAGAAGCAGAACTGCAACAAAAGCCTCACATAATGTCTGCTATAACCAGATTTTCATTTTAAGGACTGACCAAAATAGGCATACATATTTGAGTAATAAATAGTTTGCTTGTGACATTTTACTGACATTCTTTGTCTTGGCTTCTGCAAAATGTTGCAACAGCAAAGTAGTAAACCAGATAAATTTGGCATACCTTTAAAATGTATTTTAGTTCAGTTACCTAGTAGAATTAAGATCCACCAGACTTTCTTGAAGAGTAACTTTCTTTGTAGCTTGTTATAAAGTTGAGTTTAGAGTTAAAATGTGTTTTCTTCTTCAGAATCCAAAGAAGTTTGAAGATGTTTTTGATGAAATGATCTATTTTTTAGAGCAGACCGATCACTGGGATAGTACTGAAATGGAACTTGCTGCTAGAGGGGTAAGTTCAAGTTTTTTGTGATATTTATTTTTCTTAGTTATTTGAATGTAATTTTATATGAGTTGAGACTACTGTTTCATTGTCCTTGTTAAATACAGTAAAGCCAATTGTATGGTTGTGAGACATCTTTTTTTCTGACAGAGTCATCAACCACACTCCTTATACATTGGGGCAGTAGCTGTAAATTGTTTTCTGACAAGCCTTTTTTGCTGTTGTTGGCTCCTTGCTTCCTTCCCTTCTGTCCTCCTTCCCTTGTTCCTTCTCTCCCTTCTCTCCAAAAGTCATTGGCAGACCCCTAGCAGGGCAGGAATGGTGGCCTATGCAAGGACAGCTTTGGGTGGTACAACAGCAGCAGCTCAGTAGGGCTGGGGAATTGACTGTATACACAGGACTGAACAAATAAGTATACTGAGAAAAATCAGAGCCAGCTTCTCCCTGTGAGAGAAGGGAGGTATAAAAAGCTGGGATTGGAATTGGAGCTGTCAGTGTGAGTTCACAGTTTAGAATATATATGTAGATACAGATACAGAAATAAATATAGGTCCGGACATGGTGGCTCACGCCTGTAATCCCAACACTTTGGAAGGCTGAGGCAGGCAGATCACCTGAGGTCAGGAGTTCAAGACCAACCTAACCAACATGGCAAAACCTCGTGTCTACTGAAAATACAAAAATTAGCTGGGTGTAGTGGCTCACGCCTGTAATCCCAACTACTCGGGAGGCTAAGGAATGAGAATTGCTTGAACCTGGGAGGTGGGGGTGGCCGTGAGCCAAGATCATGCCGCTGTACTCCAGTCTGGGTGACAGAAAGAGACTCTGTCTCAAAAAATATATAGATATAGATATTGGCCAGGCATGGTGACTCACTCCTGTAATCCCAGCACTTTGGGAGGCTGAGGCGGGCGGATCTTGAGGTCAGGAGTTTAAGACTAGCCTGACCAACATGGTGAAACCTGTCTCTACTAAAAATACAAAAATTAGCCAGGCATTGGGTGCATGCCTGTAATTCCAGCCTGGGTGACAGAGTGAGACTCCATCTCAAAAAAGAAAAAGAAAAAGGAATGAATTTAGGGCTGGGCGCTGTGGCTCACGCCTGTAATCCCAGCACTTTGGGAAGCCGAGGCAGGCAGATCACTTGAGGCCAGGAGTTTGAGATCAGCCAGGCCGACGTGGTGAAACCGTGTCTCCACTAAAAATACAAAAATTAGCCAGGCATGGTGGTGCATACCTGTAATCCCAGCTACTCAGGAGGCTGAGGCAAGAGAATCACTTGAACCCAGGAGGTGGGAGCTGCAGGAAGCCAAGATCGTGCCGATGCACTCCAGCCTGGGCGACGGAGCAAGACTCTGTCTCAGAAGCAAAAGAAAAAAAAAAGAATGAGTTTACAAGGAGCTGAAAGGCCTTCTAGGCAGAGAAAACAGTGAGTACAACAAATACATGAATACTTAATCTTTCCTTTTCTAGTGTTCCCTTATTCAGGAAATGGAATCAGCATCCATTTACTTCTGCAGGCCAGCAACCTGAGACTCATCCTTCACCTCTCCCTGATCCTCACCCACTTTATCATATTCATCTCTAAGTTTGTCAGTTTTAACTCATAAATGTCTTTCAGTTTCTTCAACTTTCCTCTCTTCCTGTCACCCCTCTTGGCCTAAGTACCTGTTGTCTTTTCTCTAGGCTACGTCAGTAGTCTTTATATTTCCTGATTCCCTGCTCACTCCTTTCCTCCCTGCATTCATTCTTTCCCCTCTCTGTTTCATTCTCCACATTTCTGCCAAAATGATACAGCACAATATACTTTTTCCTTTATTGTGCTTCACACAGTTCGTAATTGGATATTTGCAGGATTATTTTGTTGCTGTTTTCCCCATTATACTCTAGGCATCTAATTTGCTTACTCTAGAAGTCTGAGCCCCTGGTACAGCATGTAGTATGCAGAGTGTGTATGAATGAATGAAAGAGCAAGATGTTCATGATCTGGTGGGGAAGACAGGCACATATACCAGTAACTAAATAACAAGGTAGAATGAGCATCCTGGATGTTATAATAGAAGCATGAACAGAGGACTCCTAGAATAGAGGGGAGGAGAGATTATTTTCACTTGAGATCTAGGAAGGAGCAGTGATAATGTGAATCATAATTTTTAGTGGTGAGCTTTCATATTTGTCTCTCCTTATATTTTATATTTTTGAATAAGCTGATTAAAAAATAAGACCCTGCTGTTATAAAACCATAAAGCCCTGGCTCAGATTTTATTTCAGCTCTATGTAATAATAATTTTTGTTTTAACTCATAATTTAATGCAGGTGAAAAATCTAAATTTTTATGATGTTGTTCTGGATTTTATATTAATGGATTCCTTTGAAGATTTGGAAAACCCACCCACATCCATACAGAATGTAGTAAATAATCGATGGCTAAACTCATCCTTCAAAGAAACAGTAAGTGGTGGTTTACTTTTCTCAGCCTTTTAAGTTTGATTAAAAAGTGTGGCACATATACACCTTGGAATACTATGCAGCCATAGAAAAGGATGAGTTAATGTCCTTTGTAGGGACATGGATGCAGCTGGAAACCATCATTCTCAGCAAATTATCGCAAGAACAGAAAACCAAACACCACATGTTCTCACTCATAGGTGGACATTGAACAATGAGATCACTTGGACACAGGAAGGGGAACATCACACACCAGGGCCTGTTGAGGGATGGGGGAAGAGGGGAGGGATAGCATTAGGAGATATACCTAATGTAAATGATGAGTTAATGGGTGCAGCACACCAACATGGCACATGTATACATATGTAACAGACTTGCACGTTGTACACATGTGCCCTAGAACATAAAGTATAAAAAAAAGAAAAAAGAAAAAAGAAAGGGGTCAGCCAGGCATGGTGGCTCACGTCTGTAATCTCAGCACTTTGGGAGGCTGAGGCAGGTGGATCATTTGAGGTCAGGAGTTTGAGACCAGCCTGGCCAACATGGTGAAACCCTGTCTCTTCTAAAAATACAAAAATTAGCTGGGCATGGTGGTGGGCACCTGTAATCCCAGCTACTCGGGAGGCTGAGGTGTGATAATCGCTTGAACCCAGGAGGCAGAGGTTGCAGTAAGCTGAGATCGTGCCGCTGCACTCCAGCCTGGACAGCAAGAGTGCAGCTCTATCTCAAAAAAAAAAAAGTCCAAACTGGATAGATTGATAAGATTTACATATACATCTGTCTGTGAAATAATGTATGGAAGCTGAGCTCATCCTTTGATATTCAGCTCAGGCATATACGGTGTAACATCTTCAGATGAAATTCTCTTTTCAGGCTGGGCGCGGTGGCTCACGCCTGTAATCCCAGCCCTTTGGGAGGCCGAGATGGGCGGATCACGAGGTCAGGAGATCGAGACCATCCTGACTAACACGGTGAAACCCCGTCTCTACTAAAAATAAAAAAAATAGCCGGGGGAGGTGGCGGGTGCCTGTAGTCCCAGCTACACGGGAGGCTGAGGCAGGAGAATGGCGTGAACCCGGGAGGCGGAGCTTGCAGTGAGTGGAGATCCGGCCACAGCACTCCAGCCTGGGTGACAGAGCGAGACTCCGTCTCAAAAAAAAAAAAAAAGAAAAAGAAATTCTCTTTTCAGCGTCTGTTGTTTTTTGTTCTCAAACCTGTTTGACATTGGTTTTTGTTGGGCTTTAAGTGTGCACCTGAGAGCAAAGTAGGGTGGATATGTTTTATGATGCAATTTGGATACCTTTAAAAAAATGTTCCAGTTGGCAATTTCACAATTATTTTGGAACTTACTGATATTAAACTTACAAGCATTTTAAATAAATTAATTTTTCCTCAATTAATATGTTTTAATAATAAAAGCTACATGTTTTTCCATTTCTGTAACTGATTTGGTAAAGTGACCTTGAGCAAAGCTGGGTTATGCCAGAGTAGGGTCAGATTTTTCTTTTTTTTTTTTCCTTCCTGGCATCACTTCCAAGGGTCAGATTTCTTCAGGATCCACTGGGTGCTTTTGTTCTGTCGCGGTCATATTTCCTTGTTCTTTATTTGGATCAAACTGTTAGCTCTATTCACAAATATTCCAATAGTACTATTCTTGAAAAAAAATTACTTTAGACCAGGTGCAGTGGCTCATGCCTGTAATCCCAGTACTTTGGAAAGCCTAAGTGGGCGGATTACTTGAGCTCAGGAGTTTGAGACCAGCCTGGGCAACATGGTGACACCTCGTCTCTACAAAAAAAAAAATACAAAAATTTGCCAGGTGCAGTGGTGCGTGCCTGTAGTTTCAGTTACTCAGGAGGCTGAGGTGGGAGGTTCACTTGAGCCTTGGAGGCGGAGGTTGCAGTGAACCAAGATCACTCCTTTGCACTTCAGCCTAGGCGATGGGAGTGAAACCCTGTGTCCAAAAAAAAAAAAAAAAAGAATATTATATTACACATAGAATATTTATTTGTGTATGTGGATTCTTTTTTTTTTTTGTATTTGTTTTTTTTTAGTAGAGACGGGGTTTCACCGTGTTAGCCAGGATGGTCTCGATCTCCTGACCTCGTGATCCGCCCGTCTCGGCCTCCCAAAGTGCTGGGATTACAGGCTTGAGCCACCACGCCCAGCTATGTGAATTCTATATACACACATTTTCACTTTTTTCCCTTAAGGAACAGAACTTTAAAACTCGGAAAATTGAATCTTCTTTGTTCCAGAGTACAGTCTTTTTCCTTTAGTGGCTTTGTGTTTAATTTTTTTAATATTATTTTATATTTTTTTTTTTTTGCCCTTACAACCTTCAACTTTGCTCATGATTTAAAAATTTAAATAATGAAGTACCTTTGCATTAATATTTTCAAACAATGTGAGGACCCTGACTAGTTTTTTTTTGTTTGTTTGTTTGTTTTGAGACAAAAGTCTCGCTCTGTCGCCAGGCTAGAGTGCAGTGGCGCGATCTCTGCTTACTTCAGCCTCCGCATCCCGGGTTCAAGCAATTCTCCTGCCTCAGCCTCCCGAGTGTCTGGGTCTACAGGCGTGCGCTACCATGCCCAGCTAATTTTGTTTTGCATTTTTAATAGAGATGGGGTTTCACCATCTTGGCCAGGATGGTCTCCATCTCTTGACCTTGTGATCTGCCCGCCTCAGCCTCCCAAAGTGCTAGGATTACAGGTGTGAGCCACTGTGCCCGGCCGACTAGTTCTTATTAGTAATGAATGTATTGAACGTTTTAGACCCATAAACTTTGAACTTTTTTTTTTTTTTGAGACATAGTCTTGCTCTGTCGCCCAGGCTGGTGTGCAGTGGCGTGATCTCGGCTCACTGCAAGCTCCGCCTCCTGGGATCACGCCATTCTCCTGCCTCAGCTTCCCGAGTAGCTGGGACTACAGGTGCCCTCCACCGTGCCCTGCTAATTTTTTGTATTTTTAGTAGAGATGGGGTTTCACCGTGTTAGCCAGGATGGTCTCCATCTCCTGACCTCGTGATCCACCTGCCTCAGCCTCCCAAAGTGCTGGGATTACAAGTGTGAGCCACTGCACCAGGCTGAACTTCTAATAAAAATGGAAATGTTTATATAGCTGTATATGAATCTTTCTTTTCTCTGCATGTATTTAGGCCGTGGCTTCAAGTTGTTGGTCGGTGCTGAAACAGAAAAGACAACAGATGAAGGTAAAATTCATTAAGACCTGAATTCCTTTGTTAAATCATTTAAGGATTCTGTCAAAGAAGCTTCTGAGTCACTTCTCTGGTGGGAATTGGCAGCTGTAGGAGGGGTAGGAGGGACTGTCCCTCAGGCTAGATGAGTGACTTACTGGTGGTGGGTTGGCTTCTTTTTGGAAGGCCTTCTTTCTCATCCTTAATATTTGATGTAGTTTCATATAGCAAGTATTGAGGCGTGCGTGGTATTTCAGCTAACTGGGAGAGGGGTTTAGAGTTGGAAACAGCTCTGATAAGTTTTAGGTTTTTGTTTTTTCTCTTAATGATATTATTATTATTATTTTTTAAGACAGTCTGTCTCTGTCACCCTGGCTAGAGTGCAGTGGTGTGATCCTGGCTCACTGCAACCTTCGCCTTTCAAGTGATTCTCCTGCCTCAGCCTCCCGAGTAGCTGGGATTATAGGCGCCCGCCACCCCACCCAGCTAATTTTTGTATTTTTAGTAGAGACAGGGTTTCACCATGTTGGCCAGGCTGGTCTCAAACTTCTGACCTCGTGATCTGCCTGCCTCAGCCTCCCAAAGTGCTGGGATTACAGGCATGAGCCACTGCACCTGGCCAGTATTTTTTACAGTTCTTTAATATAGTGGATTCCACTTAATTTAATCCAATTAAGAAATAAAGATTTGATTCTAATAGCTGCTTTATTCAATTTGGAGCCCCTACAAATAAAAAGTCTTAAAGTTTATATCCTGCCTCCATGCCTCACACCCTGTAACCTGTCTTACCTGCTAAGCATTGTTTTTCTCATACACTCCTAGTAGTAAAGGGCAAGGACTCTCAAGTGAGACTATTGGGTTCAAATGCCACATACTAGCTATGTGACCTTAGGCAAGTTGCTTACCCTCTCTATGCCTCAGTTTCCTCATCTCTAAGAATAGTAATAGTATCTACCTCATAGTGTTTTGTTTTGTTTTAGAGATGGGGTCTTGCTCTGTCATTCAGGCTGGAGTGCAGTGGCATGATCATAGCTCACTGCAGCCTCTAACTCCTGGGCTTAAGCAATCTTCCTGCCTCATCCTCCCTGAGTTGCTAGGACTACAGGTGCACAGCACCATGCCTGGCTGATTTTTTATTTTTTTGTACAGATGGGGTCTTGCTATGTTGCCCAGGCTGGCCTCAAACTCCTGGCCTCAAGTGATCTTCCAGTCTCGGCCTCCCAAAGTGTTGGGATTACAGGCGTGAGCCACTGTGCCTAGCTGTCATAGGGTTTTTGAAGATTCAATATGAAGTGCTTAGAACAGTGCTTGGCATAGTGCAGTAAGCAAGTATTGACTATTACAACATTATTATCTGCCCAAGGATATACAGTATTTTATCACATCCATATTTTCCACTCTTACAACTTTGAGACAGTATTGCCAGTTGCAGTGATTTTAAAGTATGGTCCTCACAGCATCTTCAGAATGTGCTGTTAGAAATGATTCTGGAGCCCCTATATTTGGATAATTCTTATTTAAAATGATTCCAGAGACCCATGTTTTAGAGATAGGGTCTAAAGAGGTTTCCTTAATGATGATGATGAACTCTAACGTTAGGACTAGGAACAGACTTGTAGATGTGGGTTTGATTCTCACACTAACTAGCATGATTACAGTAAGTTACTGACCATCAGCTGACCCTCAGTTTTCCCATGTGCAAAACGGTGTTAATGCCTACTTAATAGGACTGTGGTAAGGATGAAAGCAATATCAACCAGCTTAATTTAAACATTAAACATTTAAAGAGTTTAGTAAGTGGTAGTTATAATAATAATGATAATATTATTAACATGTCTAACTTTATTTTTCTACTTCTTAGAATAAATATTGTACCTTTTTTTCTTTTTGAGACAGAGTCACTCTGTCGCCCAGGCTGGAGTGCAATGGCACGATCTCAGCTCGCTACAACCTCCACCTTCCAGGTTCAAGTGATTCTTCTGCCTCAGCCTCTCAAGTAGCTGGGATTACAGGCGCCCGCCACCATGCCTGGTTAATTTGTATATTTTTGGTAGAGACGGGGTTTCATCATGTTGGCCAGGCAAGTCTCAAACTCCCGACCTCAAGTCATCCACCTGCCTTGGCCTCCCAAAGTGCTGGGATTTCAGGCCTGAGCCAGTGTGCCCGACCTAAGTCTACTTTCTATATCCATAGATACCTATATGTCTCACCTCTTGGGAACTATTTCCTATACCTGAAATGCCAAATTCCCTCTGTACTTAAATAAATCTTACCCATCATTGAGCTCAGCTCACATAATTCCTTGCTGAAGTTTATCTAGTCTGCTTCAGCCCACGCTAAGTTCCCACTTCTCTGACCTCATAATACACTTCAAATCTGTATGGTATTTAGAACTTTACTATATGTAGAACATACTTTTTGGCCCTCACTAACTAGCTGTGTGTGAATTAGGGCAGTTTATTTAACCCCTCTCCAATATCACTTTTCACATGTTTAAAATGATGTTAACATGACATACTTTTGAAGGAATGTTTTAGTAAATTAAATAGAAACTAGCACATTTTCTAGAATATAATGGGTACTCATTAAATGGTAACTGCTGCTATCTTACATTTTAAAAATGAGGTTTAGGCCCAGCACAGTGGCTCTTGCATGTAATCCTAGCACTTTGGGAGGCCAGACTGGGTGGATCACCTGAGGTCAGAGTTCGAGACCAGTCTGGCCAACATGGCGAAACCCCGTCTCTACTAAAAATACAAAAATTAGCTGGGCGTGGTGGTGCACACTTGTAATCCCAGCTACTCGGGAGGCTGAGGCAGGAGAATTGCTTGAACCTGGGAGGCAGAGGTTTCAGTGAGCCAAGATGGTGCCACTGCACACCAGCCTGGGTGACAGAGTGAGACTCCATCTCAGAAAAAAAAAAGAAAAGAAAATGAGGTTTAGAAGATTGTCTTGGAGACTGTAAAATAGAAAATAACCCCCCCAGGAGACAGAATCTGAAGGTGTAGTTTTCTGTAGTCAGTGCTGTATAACAAATCCCACAGTGTGCTATTTAACAAGGGAAATTCAAAAAGTTATTATAAATATAAACTTAGAGTTTCCTAAAACACAGCTATATGAAGTAATACTTCACAGGAAGAGGCAACTACACAATTAAATACTTAAATGATATAGGGTTCCTTAATTAAAAGTTAGGATTCTAGTAAGAGTAGCTTAATCATTTTACTAGTTTTTTTTTTTTTTTTTGGTCAGTTAATATAATTAAGTGATTGAGTTGGGCTTTTAATAGCTAAAACTATGATAGTCTTATCATAAAACTTATACAACTAAGGAACACTGTAGCATTCTTGTTGTTGCCTGGTTGCAAAGCTGATATGATTGCCTTTTTTTTTTTTGAGACAGAGTCTTACTTTGTCACCCAGGCTGGAATACAGTGGCATTATCTTGGCTCACTGCACCCTCCAACTCCTGGGCTCAAATGATCCTCCCACCTCAGCCTCCTGAGTAGCTGGGACTATAGGTACACACCACCATGCACGCCTGGCTAACTTTTGTATTTTTTGCGAAGACAAGATTTCACCATGTTGTGCAGGCTGGTCTCGAACTCGTAGGGTCAAGTGATCCACCTGCCTTGGCCTCCCAAAAGTGTTGGGATTATAGGCATGAGCCACCATGTCTGGCTGGATGACTTTTTTATGAAGCATTTTTATGAGGTAAAAACAGCTTTTAAGGGTGGGATATGGCAGCTCATGCCTGTAATCCCAGCACTTTGGGAGGCCAAGTAGGGAGGATTGCTTGAGCCCAGGAGTTCAAGACCAGCCTGAGCAACATAGTGAGACCTGTTTCTACTAAAAATAGAAAAAATTAGCCAGGAGGGGTGGCATGCACGTGTAGTTCCAGCTACCTGGGATTTTGAGGTGGGAGGATCGCTCAAGCTTGGGAAGTTGAGGCTGCAGTGAGCCATGACTGCACCAGTGCGCTTCACCCTGGGCTACAGAGTGAGACCCTGTCTCAAAAAAACAAACAACAAATAAAGAAATATGTCTCAGCACATATTAAACTATTGACTAGGATATGAAAACTATAAACTAGTTTATATAAAATATTCTATGACTCTAAAGGTTACTTGTAACCTTATTAACTTTCTTAATAGCATGGCTGATGATTGACTCTTGGTTTGCCCTCAAAAACAGTAGTCATGAGCCTTGCATTGTAGTGTGCACCTGTAGTCCCCACTGCTCAGGAAGCTAAAGCAGGGGGATTGCTTGGGGCCAGGAGTTGGAGGTGTTGCTAGACTCTGGTCTAAAAAGCAAATTTTCTTAAACTCCCACCGGTCATATAATGAATAGCAACTTCAGTTTCTGTACTAGAGAAAGCAAATAACAAGAAGGTAGAAATAACTTGATTCTCCTTTACTTCCCAACAGATCCCAGATGGATTTTTTGCCCATTTTTATGCCATTTGTGAACACATCAGTCCTGTCCTAGCCTGGGGCTTTTTGGGTCCTAGAAATTCTCTCTATGATTTATGTTGCTTTTTTAAGGTATGTTCAGTCATTGAGTCATTTCTCTTTTTTTAAAATCAAAAAGGAGATACGGTTTTATTCTGTTTTGTTTTCCTTTTGTAGAAGAACAACTGTTATTTAAGAGTAAAGTTATAAAAGTCACCTAAATTCAGCATTTAAATGCCAGTATTAAATATTTTTGGCATGTTATAATACCACTATTATTATTATGGACCAGTATTTTATAGATTTGGTGCTTTATTGTGGAGTAGGCTCAGCATATCCATTCACCTTATCAATTCCCTAATGCAAGGGATACCCAAGCTTGAGCAACATAGTGAGACCTGTTTCTATTAAAAATAGAAAAAATTAGCCAGGACGGGTGGCATGCACGTGTGGTTCCAGCTACCTGGGATTTTGAGGTGGGAGGATCGCTCAAGCTTGGGAAGGTGAGGCTGCAGTGAGCCATGACTGTATGAATTTGAAAGTCTGGATGTTTTACTGTACCATTCTTTTTTTTAATTATGTTTATGTGCTGTCAAGGTAGTATTTTTATAAATGGTTTAGGAAATGTTTATTTTACTCTCATTCAGAACACGTTGGTTTTTGTAGTTTACTTGACCACCCAAATGTAAGGTATGTGTTTTAGGGATTGGGAATTAAGTCTGTCATCAGTGAGCATTCTGACTTGAGGCAAATCATTCTTTGATGTTCCTTTTCTTTATCTATAAAATGAGGGGACCTAACAGATTGATTGCTAATGACCCTTTCAGATATAAAATCTAGTGAATCAGCCGGGCGCGGTGGCTCACGCCTGTAATCCCAGCACTTTGGGAGGCCGAGGCGGGCGGATCACAAGGTCAGGAGATGGAGACCATCCTGGCTAACACGGTGAAACCCCGTCTCTACTAAAAATACAAAAAATTAGCCGGGCGTGGTGGCCGGTGCCTGTAGTCCCAGCTACTCGGGAGGCTGAGGCAGGAGAATGGCGTGAACCCGGGAGGCGGAGCTTGCAGTGAGCCAAGGTCGCGCCACTGCACTCCAGCCTGGACAGAGCGAGACCCCGTCTCAAAAAAAAAAAAAAAAAATCTAGTGAACAGTGAAGTGTGTCTTCTTAGTACTTCTTAATAACGTTTGGAAGATATGTTATTAAGAAAGAAGACAAATTAAATATTCCTGTTTTTCACTCTTTGAAATTACTTTTTTTCTATTATGGTGACATAACAGCTGAGACTTAATCCTTATTAGTAGGCAGTTTGCTTACAGTGAGTTTCAGTGTATATAATAACTTACTGAAATGAAATATCCTTCAGGATCTACCACTGATTTGAGACCTGAAATGTTCTTTGTTTTTCATGTGCCTTAAGGGTTTTTCTTGTACAAAAAAGCACATTTAAAATTACAATGTATTATTTTATTATTATTTATTTAAAACTATTACTAGAAGAGTTTATTTTTCTGTATTAGAGTAGAGGCAATGCTCAAAGGTCACATTGAAGGGAAAGGACTATAACCCCTTACATTTAAACAGTGCTTTAGAGTTTACAGGCACTTCTTACAGATTATCTTTTTTAAATGTTTCCCCACCTCTTCATGGTATCACATAGGTTATCTTTTTTGATCATCATGTCATCCCTGAGTAGTAAGTAGGATGGGTGGTATTAGCCCTATTTCATAGAAAAAGAAAATGAGCCCCAAAAAAGGAAAGGTTAAATCACTTGTGCAAGGTCCCTTTTCTAATGAGATATGAAACTAGCACTGGAAGTCAGGTCTTCTGATTCCTGATTCAATGCTCATTATAATATTAGAAGCTTTTTCAATGTAACAGAACTTTGGTCTAATAAATGCCAATTTGTTTTATGTTCATTTTCCAGAATCAAGTTCTTTTATTTCTCAAAGACATTTTTGACTTTGAAAAGGTGCGCTATTCAAGTACAGAGACTTTAGCTGAAGACCTCATGCAGTTACTCATTCGCCGCACTGAGCTTTTAATGGCCTATCTTGAAGCAGATGCCCTGAGGCATACAAGTAGTTGTCTAAGTAGTCATGGTCATGTTATGTCCACTGGGCTACTGGAAGCCAAAGTACAATGAGTACCATAAGAATCATGCAATTTGAGTGTGCTATGAAATATTTTAAGGTAACTATTGATTTTGTAACATATATTACAGAATCAACAGAATTGGTGCATGTGGATTCAGGAGGAAAAAAATCTAGTAAAAAATAAGCAACTGTACTGTATTTATACAGAAGTTCTGTCATTGAATTCCTGTGTAGTGTAGTCATAGTGGCTTTTTGCACTTACTAGGTAATAATCAAAGTTGTGAAATGTGTCTTTTACAGAAATATTGCTTGAATTGAAGCCAATATTTGGGAGTTAATTGGTTTGTCTTCTTGAAGCTGTCATTCTCAAAAGCTCTGTTTTTATGTTTTGCACCTTTAAAATGTACACTTTAGCCAAGATCTTTGTGGCCCACACATGCAAGAATGTATTACTCCTAGTGTCAGTATATTTAACTTTGCCTAGAAACATATTTTTAATTATAAAGTTATTCATTTGTTTAATCAAGTCTAGGCAGTAATGATGTTTAACATGTACTGCATACATTATTGCTTGTGCATTTGCTTATGTATTTGAATCAAAGAAATTGTAATCACTGAATATTGTTATAGAATATTTAAATGGGCCACTTGTAGTGGCTCATGCCTATAATACTTCGGGAGGCTGAGGCAGGAGGATAGTTTGAGGCTAGGAGGTTGAGACTAGCCTGGACAACATGAGGAGATGCATGTCTCTACAAAAAAATAAAAATAAATTAGCTGGTATCAAGCAGAGTTCCATGGAAATATTAAAATTTAAAAATAAAAATAAAAATAGGCCGGGCTTGGTGGTTCATGCCTGTAATCCTAGCACTTTGGGAGGCCAAGGCGGGCGGATCACCTGAGGTCAGGTGTTCGAGGCCAGCCTCACCAATATGGTGAAACCCCATCTCTACTAAAAATACAAAAATTAGCCAGGTGTGGTGGCGGGCGCCTGTAGGCCCAGCTACTAGGGGGGCTGAGACAGGAGTATTGCTTGAACCCAGAAAGTGGAGGTTGCAGTGAGCCGAGATCACACTACTGCACTCCAGCCTGGGCAACAAAGTAAGACTCCATCTCAAAAAATAAATAATTTAATTAAATTAGTTGGGTGTGGTGGCATGTGTCTGTGGTCCCAGCTACTTGGGAGGCCGAGGTGGGAGGATCACTTGAGTCCAGAAGGTCAAGGCTGTCATGAGCCATGATTGCACCACTGCACTCCAGCCTGGGTGACAGCAAGACCCTATCTCAAAAGTAAATAAATAAAACAAATAAAGCATTTAAATGAATTGACACTGAGAAATTTACAATTTATAAATTTATATTAACTGTAGTTTCCAAAATATGTTACTGTTGGTCCTGTAAGTTACAAAGAGACTGAAGAACTTTCTTTTTATACATTAGATCATTTTTCCCTGGAATGAATATTGAATAAAAAGATAGCATTTATTAATTAATAAAGGCAATTTAAAATTTAGTGTTATTTGAAGACTGTCAACATCTGAAGGTATGAAACTTGGTACAGTAAAATAATTTCTCCTTTCTCCTACAAAACTTCCTTTTAGTTATTCCCACAGAAAACTCAGCCCAGTGGGAATTTGTCATATTATGCCCATGTTTTAAAAATATTCGTATTTTGAATCTTACTGACGTTTTAAAGAAGGGTTTTTTCCTCCCTTGAATGTAAAACAAAAATATTTTTAATCATGTGGAAGTATATATTTCATGTTCATTATGATAAATCTACAAACAAATGAATTGTTTTTATGGGTGGGGTTCTTCTATAAGAGTATATTAAATGCTTTCAGAGTTGTATTAATTTTGTTTCTAAATAATATACCACTTACTTGGAGTGGCTAACTCAGTATGTAAGTAGATTAGATTTGTTGATTTTGCCCCTAAAACGGGCTTTATTCATTTTAGGAGTGAGTTGCACAAAAGGATCTAAAATGCATTGTTTTTTTCTTCTTTTAAGAGACGGGGTCTTGCCGTGTTGCCCCGGCTGGAATGCAGTGTGCTATCATACATAGCTCACTGCAGTCTCCAACTCCTCATACTAGATGCATGTGCCACCATGTCTTACTCCTAAAACGCATTTTTAAAAAGCGAATTTTTAGATGAAAGTGCCTAGTTTCTGATTAATAAATAGAAGATGCAAAGTCGGGGGAAAAAGCATAATCTTTTAAGATTTGTAAATTTGTGTATGTGCCACATTTATGTCAATTAACTACAAAATATGGAATTCAGGATCATGCTGTTTTGCATGTACTTTATAGGTTATATAGCATGAAACATACAAATTACCACTGTTCTTTAGTATATAGCTCCTTGACTTTTCTTACATAGATGCTTAATTTAACAATTACCTATTTATAAGTCTTATTATTGATGGAAATATGATTAGAAGTACCAAAACTAAAAATTCCATTATATACTGTTTACTTTTTATTTAATATTACATGTTTTTACCTTGTTGTGGTATCTTTGGTCTTGAATGATACACACACATATGTGTGCATGCACATGCATTTCATTACCATGTAGACAAGACAGTTATTGCTTATATACACTTACCCATTTGAGGGCTAAGTGTTTTAAGTTGTGGTTTTATAAGCAAAGCTGTAAGTAAATGTAATTTATTTTAGAAAGATATTATTTGACACCAGTTTTGAAGAATTGCACTATTTGATAATGCTGCTACTACATGAGATAACTCTGGGGAATTAATTTTATGAGATAAGACAAATGGCTTTCTAGAAGGTGTTGCTTTTTATTTTGTTTTGTTTTTCTTTTTCTTTTTTACATTTCATCTTAGAAAAAGTTGCTTATATTCAGCAGGCTGGTTTGTCAAATTCAGTGTTTGAGTTTGTTTCTGGTCATTTCAGTAGCTGCTACTTTAGCAAGATGTGGCCTTTCACAAAAGAGGTAAGAGTGACCAAATAGAAGTTTAGGAGAATAAGTATAGAAAAAACCTCTCTATTGTAAGAGAAGAAACTTGAACTTTTTTTTTTTTTTTTTTTTTTTTGAGACAGAGTCTCGCTCTGTCGCCCAGCCTGGAGTGCAGTGGCGCGATCTCGGCTCACTGCAAGCTCCGCC
>NW_012116921.1:1891607-1898201 GCF_000951035.1 Colobus angolensis palliatus
AAAGGCCAGGCGCCGTGGCTCACGCCTGTGATCCCAGCACTTTAGGAGGCTGAGGTGGGTGGATCACCTGAGGTCAGGAGTTTGAGACCAGCCTGACCAACATGGTGAAACCCCGTCTCTACTAAAAATACAAAATTAACCGGGCATAGTGGCACATGCCTGTAATCCCAGCTACTCGAGAGACTGAGGCAGGAGAATCGCTTGAACCTGGGAGGCAGAGGTTGCAGAGAGCCAAGATCGTGCCATTGCACTCCAGCCTGGGCAACAAGAGCGAAACTCTGTCCCAAAAAAAAAACAAAAGACGTGTATAACAGTTTCCATTTGCCTTAAAATTGGGTTAAATAGCAAAAGCAATGTTTTTAAAAATGATTAGTTTAGAGCCTTTTAGGGTAAACCCTGTTTAAACACTCATGGAATTGCCGTTGCCACCATGAGTTCTACCATCCACTTCCATATGTAAGTTGTAAGAGGGACTTCAGTTAAGTCAGTCCTGAGAAAATAGCCTTTTTTCTGGAATAAAGAAGATAAATTTTCAGGCAATTTATATTTGGTATTTCTTTTAATTTCCTTTTTTGTATTTTGATTTCTTTACATTTTTGTTCAACTAAAAGAGTACTTATTTCTTCTTGAAGGTTAACATTACGTTTATTAAGTATCAAAATGGACTTATCTTTTAAAAAAGAAGACAAGTTTTCCATACTGTCACAGCTCCAAAGAACTTTCTATCTTTCTCATACAGTAATATTATTTATTTGCATCCATTTACTATGATTCCATTAATTTGTTAAATTAACTGCCTTTATAAAAATATTTACAAATGTTTTCTTGCCTTAAAATGTAACATTTTCTACTTTAATTTCCAAGAGAGTGATTATTTGCATTACAAAGGAATTCTTAATAATTCCTGTAAGCCTAGGAAATAGGAATGCCAAAGTAACATTTAATGTACTTCTCTGTAACTTTTCATAGTCAGAAATTTTTAATTATGTTTATATAACCCATTTATTTTCATCTTAATGTGAATATATATTCAGAAATTATTTGATGTAAATTTCAAAATGATTATAGAAATTAAGCTGAATTCTAATTTTTGCTTGGATTAAGAAATATGTATGTGAAATTTAAGAATCGATGTAATCTGTGATTAATGGAAATAACATCCCTACTTTGTTCCTAATGAATATATTATGTTATTGTTTTGTTTAGTTTGAGAACAACCATGTATTAGCTTTACTTGGCTGATATCAGTAACTGTTTCTATTTCCTAAATGTAAGGCCTGTACTCATTAATTTGTGTAAAAGTAAAACACTACAGTAGCAGAAAAAATTGCACTGGCTCTTTAGCCAAAATAAGCACTGTAACGTGGATGTATTACTATTACTATTACTGCCAAATAAAAAAGTGATGGTACGTCTTGTTGATGTATTGAATATTTTAAACAATGTTAATATATAATTATGAAGTCACACTTGTCTCATCAGATCCTATATGAGAACATTCAGTCTCCATAAGACCCATATATATGGCATAGAGAACAGGACAACTGCAGAAGCATTATAACCAAATACAAAACTTTATCATTAAAATAAAAAATAAAAGGCCAGGCGCGGTGGCTCATGTCTGTAATCCTAGCACTTTAGAAGGCCAAGGCGGGTGGATCACCTGAGGTCAAGAGTTCGAGACCAGCCTGGCCAATATGGTGAAACCCTGTCTCTACTAAAAATACAAAAATTATCTGGGCATGGTGGCGGGCACCTGTAATCCCAGCTACTCGGGAGGCTGAGGTAGGAGAATCGCTTGAATCTGGGAGGCAGGGGTTGCAGTGAGTCGAGGTCGCACCATTGCACTCCAGCCTGGGCAACAAGAGCAAAACTCCATCTCAAAAAAATAAAATAAAAACAAAGATTAAAAAATTTATTGTTTCTCCATGTACTGATGTGGGGAAAAAGACAGTTTTGTGATGAATAAAGTGAAAGTACTTGTGTTTTAATTAAAGTGTTTAGATAATGCCATCAAGCATAATATAAACTTATATTGATATATATGTATCATTACTATTCATATATGATCTGAACCTCCCGTCTCATCAGTTCTTCAAAAGGCTTCAGATATATGGCCAGGTGCAGTGGCTCATGCCTGTAATCCCCGCACTTCGGGAGGCTGAGCAAAGCAGATCACCTGAGGTCAGGAGTTTGAGACCAGCCTGGCCAACATGGCAAAACCCTGTCCCTACTAAAAATACAAAACTTAGGCCAGGCATGGTGGCACACACCTGTAATCCCAGGTTCTTGGAAGGCTGAGGCAAGAGAATTGCTTGAACCCAGGAAGTGGAGGGTGTAGTGAGCTGAGATCACGCCACTGCACTCTAGCTTGGGCAACAGAATGAGACTCAGCCTCAAAACCAAAAAACAAAAGGGTTCAGATATATTTAGTCAAGGAGAGGGATGCCGCCTGGATACCACCATAGTAACCAAATGGAAGTCACGTGAATATGAAAGGACTTTTAACAAATAGATTTATTTTAGGATAATTATATATGCTGTAGATATGTATGCTGTAGATAAATGTATATAGTTATATTTTTAGAATTATTAAACATATAAAGTGAAATATATTGATAAGAAAACCATATAAACATGAGTAGAACCTTTCCTTAGCTAGGATACAGGGTTGGAGTGCAGTGGGAAACGAGCAGCATCTCATTCTCATTTTCTGTTTTGTCATTATCTGCCATACTCTGTTGTCTCATGCATCTTCTTTGATCCCATTATCTGAACTTAATGTAATCTCTCTCTGAATTCTTGTGTATGTTTAAAATGCTTCTCTGCAAACATCTTAGTGCCCTATTGTTAGACTTGATAGGGCTTTGCTGGAAATCTTTATAAATAGCTTTGTTAATCTTTCCAAACTAACTGTTCTTATGCTGCTTCTGACTGCTGTTTTTTTCTGCAGTGTTTCTTCTTATGCCCTGTATTCTCTGATACTTTATCCTGCCACTTCTTCCCCCGATCTCTTTCTCTTATTATGCTACTGACATCTTTGATGAGGCTACACAAGCTCTTCTGTCTGCTAAGCTTCTTTCTTTGGCTTTTTCTCTCTGAACAGTGAAAACCCTACAGTAACCTCAATCATCTGGGCAGGGAAGGACTGTATTCTACTACAGAGAAGAAAAACAGCCTTCCTTCTATGACACTTTTTATTCTTTACTTAAAAGCCACAGCAAAGCAACTGGTACATCAAATATGTCTTTTATGTGTGTCACAGAAGCCTTTCACAAAGTACATTTATATTTAGGAAATTACAGAACTTTTTTAATTTGCTATGATTGAAATGATACCATAGTACTTGAATATAGAGAAGCGCTTTGAATTTGAAAGCACTTGAAATGACTTCCAGAACTTTGCTAATTCTTATTTAATAATAACTCTGTGTGAGAATGGTCCCAGGGGCTGGGCATGGTGGCTCACGCCTGTAATCCCAGCACTTTGTGAGGCCAAGGCAGGTGGATTGCCTGAGCTCAGGAGCTTGTGACCAGCCTGGGCAACATGGTGAAACCCCATCTCCACTAAAATACAAAAAATGAGCTGGGTGTGGCAGCGTGCACCTGTAGTCCCAGTTACTCAGGAGGCTGAGGCAGGAGAACTGCTTGAACCTGGGAGGCGGAGGTTGCAGTGAGCTGAAATCACATCATTGCACTCCAGCCTGGGCAACAGAGCAAGACTCCGTCTCAAAAAAAAGAAAGAAAAAAGAGAATGGTCCCAGGAATTTTACAAAGCACCAGTAAAATAATGTGGTAGAATATAAAGATGGATAATAAATATTAAAGCAATTATATTCACAATCTGTTACAACAAATTATCCCAAAATTTTAGCAGCTCAAAACAACAAACATGATCTTACACAGTTTCTGAAGGCTGGGAATTCAGGAATGGCTTAGTCTGGTGGTTCTCTCCTGAAGTTGCAGTCATCTGAAGGCCTGATTGGGGCTGGAAGACTCACTTCTAAGGTTTTCTCATTCACATGTCTGTTGTCAGGAGGTCTCAGTCCCTTGCTAGCCACTGGCAAGAGACCTTAGTTCCTACCAACTAGACCTCTCAGCTGCCTGAGTGTCTTTTAAGACATAGCAGCTGGCCAGGCATGGTGGCTCATGCCTGTAATCCCAGCGCTTTGGGCGGCTGAGGCAGGAGGAATGTTTGAGCCCAGAAGTGTGAGACCAGCCTGGGCAACATAATGAGACCCTATCTCTACAAAAAAAAAAAAAAAAAAAAAAAGACACGGCAGCTGGCTTCCTCCCAGATGAATAATCCAAGAAATAGCAGCAAGGTAAAAGACACAATGTCTTTTATAACCTAGATGTTGAAGTGTTACCACTTCTGCCATTGGTAACACAGACCAATGCTGACACAGTGTGGGAGGGGATTACACAGGATGTGAGTACCAAGAGGTGGAACATGTGGGATTATGTTGGTGGCTGGATACTATGGCAGGGAATCATAATAAATTATACATAATGATATAGACAATTTTTTTTTTAAGAGCGAGACAAGGTTTTTCTCTCTCTTACCCAGGCTGGAGTGCAGTGGTTCTCACTGCAACTTCTAACTCCTGGGCTCAAGTGATTCTCCTGCCTCAACCTCCTGAGTAGCTGGGGCTACAGCCACATGTCACCACACCTGGCTTATTTTTACTGTTTAGTAGAGATGAGGTCTTGGTATGTTTCCCAGGCTGGTCTTGAATTCCTGTCCTCAAATGATCCTCCCACCTCAGCCTCCCAAAGTTCTGGGATTACAGGCTTGAGCCACCGCGCTTCGTTGACATTTTAATTTTAATGAGTGAATGAATGTACATTCTTTGGCCAATCTTTTGATATAGTGTCAAGGCCTTTAGTTGGGAGTATGGATTCACTCTACATTTCAAGATACCTTTGTTACATAAACTAAACCACTAAATCAGTGGTTCCCAAACTTTTTGGCACCAGGGGCCAGTTTTGGGGAAGATAATTTTTCCATGGACAGTGCGGGGGTGGGTGTGGTGGATAGTTTTGGGATGAAATTGGTCCACCACAGATCATCAGGGATTATATTCTCATAAAGAATACGCAACCTAGATTCCTTACATGCAAGTTCGTAATAGGGTTTGCGCTCCTATGAGAATCTAATGCCATTGCTGATCTGACAGGCGGCAGAGCTCAGGTGGTAATGCTCACTCGCTGGCCCTCACCTCCTGCTGTGCAACCTGGGGTTTGGGGACCCCTGCCCTAAATCATCATCTGGAATTTCGAGTTTTCCTTACTTTTAAAGGAGAGAAAAGGTACATGAAAAGCGCTGACTGCAGAATCTCCCTAGATTTGTACAATTTTGTACCCAATCTTTTACATTTGTCTTCTCCACACCTAGTTTGGTGGTAATTTTTGTAAGCTATTTGCCTTTATCAAGTCTTTTCAAAGCATTCAGCTCAGCTTTTATAAAAAACTATATTTTTGCTTTTATAATTTTTTTTTTTTTTTTGGCACGATCTCGGCTCACTGCAGCCTCTGCCTCCTGGGTTCAAGTGATTCTCCTGCCTCAGCCTCCCAGGTAGCTGGGATTACAGGCATGCACCACCACGCCCAGCTAATTTTTGTGTTTTTAGTAGAGACAGGGTTTTGCCATCATGGCCAGGCTGATCTCGAACTCCTGACCTCAGGTGATCCGCCCACCTTGGCCTCCCACAGTGCTGGGCTTACAGGTGTGAGCCACCGTGCCTGGCCTATAATTTCATTTTTTAAATGTTTACTTTGTATAATTTCAAAACTGTGCAACCGACATAGAACAAACCCAATCATTCGTGATAAGTATACAAGTAATGCGTATACAAATTGGCAAATCTTGGATTTTTAGTAATCTCAAACTTAGCATGTCAAAACTGAGCTCCTTACCACCCCTGTCTAAACCTACTCTTCCCACAGTCTTCCCTATCTGAGTAAATTACAACTCCATTCTTCCAGATCAAAGGCCAAAAACCTCCTTTCCTCACACCTCACATTCAGTAACCAAAATCCTACCAGTTCTACCTAAAAAGGCAACAAGGAAAAAAAATATATACCAGGTATTTCTCACTACCTTCACAACTATCACTTTGGCCCAATCCCCATTCCTCATTCCGATTATTGTGGAAGCCTCCTAATTAATTGATCTCCCTGCCTCTTCTCTTGCCTTATTTAGTGTATGTGCAGCACATAAGCTAGAGAGAGTAAACATGTCAGATCATGTCACTATGTTGTTCAAAACCTACCAAAGGCCACCCATGTTAGAATAAAAACCAAAATCTTTACAATGCTGTACAAAAAGAGGCTGGGCACAGTGGCTCATGCCTATAATCCCTACTCTTTGGGAAGCCGAAGTGGGAGGATGCTTGAGCCCAGGAGTTTGAGACCAACCCAGGCAACATAGTAAGAGCCCATTTCTACAAAAACTAAAAAATTAGCCAGGTGTGTTGTTGCATGCCTGTAGTCCCAGCTACTCAGAGAAGCAGAGGCAGGAGGATTGCTTGAGCCCAGAAGTTAGAGGCTGTGGTGAGCTGTGATTCCACCACTGCACTCCAGCCTGGGTCTC
>NW_012116921.1:1898566-1899279 GCF_000951035.1 Colobus angolensis palliatus
AGAGATCATGCTACTGCACTCCAGCCTGGACGACAGAGTGAGACTTCTCAAACAAATAAACAAACAAATCCTACATAGTCTGTCTTCTGCTCCCCCACTGCACCTCCTATTACTTCACCCTTCACCTACTTAGCTTCACTCACACAAGCCTCCTGGTTCTTCCTAGAACATGTCAGATAGAATCCTTCTCTGGGCCTTTGTATCTATCTCTGAACCACTCTTCCTCCAAATATTTGCATCTCCAGATATTTACATAGCCTACTGCCTCACTCTCCTCAAGGCTTTTACTCATATGAGGCTTTCCTTAGCCACTGTATCTAAAATTACAACATCTACTCAGCCTGCTTCCAGCATTCTCTACTTCCCTGCTCTGGTTTTATCCATATTGCCATATTACATGTCACTAAATACTACATAGTTCATTTTTTTGCTTATTGTCTGCCTTCTTTCACTAGAATGTACGTTCCATAATGTCAGGGATTTTTCTTTTATCACTGCTGTATCCTTAGCATCTAGAACTGAATATGTGTTGAATGAATGAATGATGAATTGGTGGGAAAATAAGCAGGCCTTGCATGCTGAGTAGCTATCAGTGTTCAACAGAGAGAACGGAGAGCTTTGTTTAATCTGGTGAATCTGCTGGGTGGAATAAAAAAATAAAAAATTGGAAAGTTTCTACTTATTTATTTATTATGTTTCGAGACAGAGTCTCA
>NW_012116921.1:1899584-1902085 GCF_000951035.1 Colobus angolensis palliatus
TTTTAGTAGAGATGGGGTTTCACCATGTTGGCCAGGCTGGTCTCAAACTCCTGACCTCAAGTGATCCACCCGCTTCAGCCTCCCAAAGTGCTGGAATTACAGATGTGAGCCGCCATGCCCAGCCGACTCACTTCTTTAAATCACAGAAATAAAAATGTAATTATAAATTGATATGTATGGGGCAGGGATAGGTATGTATAGGGAAGAGAAAGGTGGGATGAAAGGTGAGGTGCAAGGTAGGGAGAAAGGTAGGGTGCAAGGAAGCCTTCTTCGAGGAAGCAGCATTTAAGAAGAGACCTGGATTAGGTGAAGGGGAAAGTGGGAGAAAGGATTTCATGCAGGGAACAACTTATGCAAAGGTCCTGCAGCCAGGATGCCCACAGAAAGTTGCATGAACTGAAGAAGGCCAAGGTGATGGCATCAAAGAGAGCAAGGACACAAGCAAGACTACCGAGACCACCTATCACCATCTGTAGTTTGGTACATTTAAATAATTGTAATTGCCAATTTTGAACTTTTCTATCATTGAAGAATGAATGGCTGGCTTACCCTCCTTAAGAGTTTCCATCCTGAGTAAATAGTGTGGGGATGGGACTGGGGAACAGAGTTATGTTTAAGAGTAGAAGACCTCTTGTGTGTATGTGTGTGTGTGTGAGAGAGAGACACACACACACACAGAGAGAGGGAGTTTCACTCTTGTTGCTCAGGCTGGAGTGCAATGGCGCGATCTCGGCTTACTGCAACCTCAGCCTTGCAGGTTCAAGCGAAGTGGGTTCTTCTACTTCAGCCTCCCAGGTAGCTGGGATCACAGGCGCACGCCACCACGCCTGGCTAATTTTTTGTATTTTTTGTAGAGACAGAGTTTCACCATATTGGCCAGGCTGGTCACAAACTCCTGACCTCAGGTGATCCACCCACCTCAGCCTCCCAAAGTGCTGGGATTACAGGCATGAGCCACCGCGCCCGGCCTTTTTTTTTTTTTTGGAGACAGAGTCTAACTTTGTCACCCAGACGGGAGTGCAGTGGCACGATCTCGGCTCACTGCAACCTTTGCCTCCTGGCTTCAAGTGATTCTCCTGCCTCAGCCTCCTGAGTAACTGAGATTACAGGTGTGTGCCACCACATTCGGCTAATTTTTTGTATTTTTAGTAAAGATGGTCTTTTGTCATGTTGGTCAGGCTGGTGTTGGATTCCTGACCTCAAGTGATCCACCCGCCTCGGTCTCCCAAAGTGCTGCGATTACAGGCATGAGCCACCGCGCCCAGCCCAGAAGGCCTTTTCAACATCCCTAAAATATAACCTGAGCACCGCTGTCTTGGGGCCTGAAGTTGGAATTGGTTACCTTTATTCTTTGTTTATCTGGATGTCATTTCGATTTTGTTTTCAAGTGCAGTAAAGAATTAAAGATCTCGTCCACCAAAAATGCTTCCTCTGAGTGCGCTTTTCGGGTTTTAATATGGGATTGTCTGATGGATTTGACAGGCTGGCGGTCCAAGTTGAAAAAGGTCTCTGGGTGCCTAATAGTCAAGATGCCTTTATGAAGCTTTAGGAAGACCAGACATGGTTTGCCTTCAATTAACAAAAAGGTGGAATATAAATATATTTGCACTTATATAAATATATTCCTTTTTTTCTTCTCGTCCTCTGCCTTCAATTGACCTCCTCCTCCTCTTCTTTCTTCTTCCTTTTAACAGTCCTTTCAGAGTTAAAGACTGGAGCTAAGAAAAGGGGAGCAATAGACAGATGAAGTGTTCCCGGATCGCTGCCCCACGCTCTTTGTAATAAAGGAAAACGTGGCCAAAGGTCAATGCTTAGGGTAGTAGAAGATAATGTAGTGGCTTGGCTTCTTGACTAGAAACTAGGACGGGTAGAGTAGCTGAGAGAAGTGGGCCCCACAGCAAACCGGTTGCGGGTAGCGGGAGCCAGCTCCAGACCGGTAATGAAGCCCATTTCAGCCTCATTCCTTTCCCGTGGCGGAGGCAGCCTTCCTTCCCCAGGCCTGGCTGGAGGTGGCGGCAGGCCCAAGGTTAGGGGGTCAGCTCGCGCACCTAGGGCCGGGAGACAGACAAATTCTGGAGGAAAGTTGCAGCCACGCTCCCCCTCCCCTGCTTTTCTCCTCGACTCTCCACCCAGCTCCCGGTGATCCGGCGGAGGTGGGGGTTGGGGGAACTGGCCTTGTGTTTTGGAACAGCTGCAGCCGACGCTGGGCCCGCCTGGAATGCGGGAACAGGCTGCGCACCAGGACTTTTATGGAAACTTGCTGCTGGAGACGGCGGCGGCGGCGGCGGCGGCAGCGGCAGCCAGAGGACTCTCAGCGGCTGGAGCAGAAGTGTAACGGCCAGAGCTCCCAGACCCTTACCCACAGGCAGGCAGGACGCGCACAGTCCCTCCGCGCGAAAAGAAGGACCTTCGCGGGTCACCGGCTCCTGGAGGGTGAGAAGAGTTGGGGGAACGTGGGCTGGGGGGAGTGGAGACTGAGGTGTAGGGTCCCCTGGCGGGGT
>NW_012116921.1:1902165-1908318 GCF_000951035.1 Colobus angolensis palliatus
CGGAGTGCGCCGGCCGCCATACAGCTGTGGCTCGGCACTGGCCCCGGCCCGGGCGAACCCGGCCTCGGAGCCGCGTCCTGAGGGCTAGGCGGGGTGCCGAACAGGGGCTGCCCCAGTGTCTGAAAGCGTCAGCTGACCTCGGGCTTCTGGTTGCGATGTCTTTGCCCTGCTCCCCTGCGCCTTGTCGGCTGAGTTTCAGGTGCGTTCCCTACTGTAGGGAGGGAGCCCTCTGTGAGCGGAGTGGGTACCGGTCCCTCGGCTGAACTCTTGGGGTCCTTAGGGAAGTTCAGTGCCGTCCACAACGTGCCCCCGCCGCGGTCTCCGTCTCTGCCAGCAGTACCAGTTAAGAAATTCTTTCTGATCGGTCCCTGTGGAAGATGGGAAGAAATACGATTTAACAGCCTATTACTCCCCCGACAACCCCGCATATCCCCCCCACTCCTGTCTCCAACCCGTTTTTTTTTTTTTGTTTTTTTGTTTTTTTTTGGGATTCTCCCCGCGGTGGGATGCTGGGGGTTGGGCAACTAGGGCTGGAAGTTTACGAAGTTTACGTAGTTTACGTGAGTGAAGAATGTAGTCACCTCTTGAGAATTCCCCTTGCTTATATGCTTTTGAAAACGCCAAACCATTCCAGCTGTTTGTAAACTGTGAAACGTTCTACAAATGCATTAGCATTGGCATTTATAAAGAAAATGACGAAGTTGAGAGGTTATAGTTGGTTACTGCAATGACTTAGAGATACTCATTTTATAGTTATTAAAGCACAACGTGAACAAAGTTGGCAGAGAGATAACAAGGTAAAAATAGCATAAGGATATGTCCTAACAAAATGTCCTTGGTAAAGACACAGGTAAAGAAAAGAAGCCATAATAAAGAAATCAGTTCCCTGACCAAAGCAACGGGAACATCATTCATCGTTAAATTTTGTTAATGAATTCATGTAGCAGCGGCCCATTGGCCTGCGAGTCACAACATAACTATGTCTTAGGTAATGTGATTAAATAAACTTAAGTATTTATACCATCTTAGTCACATGTTATTGAGTGGACCACATAATTTCCCCCTCTAATATTATCCTTTTACAGGTTAAATTGATGCAGTAAGAAAACTGTCTCGAATTCTTTTGAGTTTGGGGTATTGTTAAGAAAAAATGCATAATTAATCAAATGAGAGAAAGGTTTTTTTGGAGGGAGGTATAATTTGTATAAGTAAACTTTGACTAACCAATGTAGCTGTTTAAGTTTCTTCTTCCTTACAGCAATTAACACCGTATTTTTGCAGATATTTTATATTTTGACTAATGCTTCTGAGGAACAATTTAAAGAAAAATGCATGCAATTATGTAGTTTATCTGCAACAATTCCCTCAAATAATTCTAAGCTAAAACCACAACAAAATTATTTTAAATCCAGTTTTCCTCATTATAGTTATAATGTAATCCAGTTTTAATAGAAGATTCATACTTTAAAATCCATTTTCGATTGAAATGTAATGAATAGCAATTTTTCCTGCTCATCTTAAAATGGAATTTGTGCTATTTTTGAAAATTTGACATGTAAGGCTGATCACTGTCAAAATGTATGTCATCTTAAGATGACTATATTTAGCATCAACAAAGGAATGCATTATCTAGGTTTTTGAACAGTATTTTTCCCCTGAAATTTCACTTGAAGTATTTAGGTTAGGGTTTCATTTTTGAGCAGAATGAAAACTAAATATGCATATTTGGAAGAGATTAATTGGGGATTCAGACTGCTTAGAATATGAGCGGCCTATAAAGACATACTTCAGTTATTAAAAAAAAAATACCTAAAAGACAAAAAAAAGGGGGGGATTATTTAAATATGAGAGTTGTACACACCTAAAAGAAAAACAATAATGCAATGAATGTGGAAAAGTATGTAACATAGGTAAAAGTCTAAATGTTTTTATAGAAGAGAGGACTTTTAGTATGTTTTATAGTTTTATAGGCCACACACACACAGAACATCTTGGTAGTTTATAATATGGAGAGAAAATGATTTATAACATTCTTAACAACTTCACATATTTCTGTTCTTAATCAGTCTGTGGTCCATATCACCTGTGTAGTTTCATGTTCTCTTTCTGGGTTTATAATTGCATAGTTACATATTATATACATTTGAAATGGCTACATTTTCCTTTTCTGTTTAAATATTCAGTGTATAGTTTGGCTTAATTTATAGTAATTTACTTTCTATATTCTAGGGTGGGTGGATTTGTACCCGGAAATCCACCTTAAATTTTAGTTTAATTTGTATTATAATGTTAATACACCATACTATATTTATGGTTAAAAATTATGGAGAATGGAAAAAGGGGCTCTTGTAATCTGACACCCTTACTGTTAGGATTTTGATATATTTCCTTTTAATCTTTTCCCCATGCATAGAATTCTTTCTTTTTGCATTGGCCTATCTCAATAAAACAACATGTGAAGGCATCCCATGCAGTGTCTGCCATCCAGTAACTGCTCAACAGGTGATTCTTTTTCTTCCTCCTTTATTTCCTTCTTGACATCTCTTCCTTTTTACTCTTAGATTAGAAGACAAGCAGATTGGGGCTCCCTATGTGAGGTTTTGAGGTTGGTGAAATTCACTTTTCACCATCCATCCTGGGCCTCTTCCCTGTCTTTTCTTCCCCTTTGACTTTGCTTCACTCTTTCTGGCCAAAATAGGCCTCCCCTTTGACCCTTTCCATTTCTCAGTGTTGTCTGTTCATTTAGACTAAGGCTATGGCAGTCAAAAAGTCGACAGTCAAAAAGACACCTTTTACTTCCTGATTACCAAGTGTAGGAAAAAAGGTAAAGAAAAAAAAAAACCAAAAACCAAAAAGACACTTTTGGGGCTGGGCATGGTGGCTCATGCCTGAATTCCCAGCACTTTGGGAGGCTGAGGCGAGAGGATCCCTTGAGCCCAGGAGTTCGGGACCAGTCCTGGCAACATAGTGAGACCCACCCTCATCTCTACAAAAAATTTAGAAATTAGCCAGACGTGGTGGTGCATGCCTGTAGCCCCATCTACCTGGGAGGCTGGGGCAGGAGGATCGCTTGAGCTCAGGAGGCTGAGGCTGCAGTGCACCATGCTTGTACCACTGCACTCCAGCCTAAGTGACAGAGTGAGGCTCTGTGTCCAAAAAAAAAAAAAAAAAAAAAAAGACACTTTTAGCCACAGGCATACTTAAAACTTGGTACAGTTTACATTAAAATATCGATTTACATCCTCTCTTGAAAAATTGGAAAATCTGGGCAAAATCTGGGTTCACTTTTTTAAAGAAATTATTTTTATTTCAACAGCTTTAGGGGTACCAAGTAGTTTTTGGTTACATGGATGAATTGTAAAACTGTGAAGTCTGTATGGGTTTTTAGTGTACCCGTCACCCAAATAGTGTGTATTGTACCTAAAAGTTCACATTTTTGCATAGGAACAATACACTGGAACTAAATAGTGGCTGCCCCACAGACAGGCAGGTCACATGCTCTCCATTTGACATAGTCTCTGAGATTCCCTATTGTTTTAAACAAGTCATACACTCATTTACATTACCTGCCAATTATATTACATAACATTACCTTACATTACATTTACATTACCTGACCCTGAATACTTGAGTATGCAGTCCCCGATCTAAGTATTAGGGCAAGTATATCTAATGCATCATATGATGGAAAGTCTGCTGCACTTAGCAATAGTAACTGGGACTTTAAACATTGTAGATATATTTTGGTTAGCAAACCTCTTAAATAATATGATCATGGGAGTGGGAGAAGAGGTTAGCATTCATTGACACTAATTATTAGTGTCAATTAGAGCTGGAAGGGACCATATATTGCTAACCAAAACAAATAAAATACTTTCCCTGGCGGGATTTTAGAAAGCATAGGGGATATATTTCTGCTAAAGAAATATTTCCTAGGATCTCATAAATCATTGTTTTCTTTTTCGTTTTTTGGTTTTTTTTTTTTTGAGACAGTGTCTTGCTCTGTCACCTAGGTTGGAGTGCAGTGGCATGATCGTGGCTCACTGCAACCTCTATCTCCTGGGCTCAAGTGATCCTTCTACCTCTGCCTCCTGAGTAGCTAGGACTACAGACATGCATCACCCTGCCTGGCTAATTTTTTTTATTTTTTGTAGAGACAGAGCCTCACTATGTTGCCTAGGCTTGTCTCAAACTCATGGTCTCAAGCAATCTTCTTGCCTTGGCCTCCCAAAGTGCTTAGATTACAGGTGTGAGCCACCATGCCTGGCCTTCTTAAAAATTCTACTCCCAGTCCATTTCAGAAGTGTTTGGGAGAGTTTTTGTGACTCCTACAGCTTGGCTATAAAGAGGAGTTTACTATTTTTCTTTTGCCTCCCCATCCCACTGACATGTTTGGAGCCAGAAATCCAGGTCTTCCTGTTCCCAGTTGTGTCCTTCAATGAAAGACCATCCTCCACGTGCAGAGATGGTGAGGAGGCCCAGACTCCAGTGATTACCACATCAATTTGCTTGGGAACAGAATTCCTGAAGCCTCAGATTTCTGGTTGTTCATGGTATTTAGTTTAGCATAAACCCACCCCGTTTTATTTTTTATTACTTTAGTTAATGCATCTAGATCATCAGTCTTCCTTTTGTACATAAGAATCATGTATCTTATTTGGGATAATTTTGGATCAGACAGTTTTCCTGTTATCTCTGTCATTCATTCACCACCTCAAATATGAATAGAGCTTGTACTATGTCCTAGGTGTTGTGAGAGACACTAAAACTATAGAGAGGAATAGAGCAGTTCTTACCTTTCAGGGGCTCATAGTTTGGTGGATGTACTTTGAAAAGTATCACAACTATCATATAAGGGCAGAGTGTTATTTATACTTATTGCAGAAGGATATCAAGGCAGGTTGAAAGATTCAAAAAATTCTTAATTTTCTTTCTTTCTTTTTTTTTTTAGATGGAATTTTGCTCTTTTGCCCAGGCTAGAGTGAAGTGGCACCATCTCGTCTCAGTGCAATCTCCACCCCTGGGTTCAAGTGATTCTCTTGCCTCTACCTCCTGAGTAGCTGGGATTATAGGCACTCGCCACGACACCCGGCTAATTTTTGTATTTTTAGTAGAGACGGGGTTTCACCATGCTGGCCAGGCTGATCTTGAACTCCTGACCTCGTGATCTGCCCACCTTGGCCTCCCAAAGTGCTAGGATTATAAGCATGCACCACCACACCCAGCCTTTTTGTGCTTTTAGTACAGATGAGGTTTCACTGTGTTGGCCAGGCTGGTCTCGAACTCCTGAACTCAGGTGATCCACCTGCCTTGGCCTCCCAAAGTGCTAGGATTACAGGTGTGAGCCACCGCACCTGGCATAAGATGCTTGGTTTTCAGTGAGGAATTATGTATTGGTAAGAGGGAAATAGATCACTACTACATCTAGGTGAAATAGGATCTAATTTCTTTTTTTTTTCCATAGGATCTAATTTCATATTTTTGAATTTCCATGAGGTTTATGACAGGTTTTATAGTATCATTTTTATTTCATTATTATTATTTTTTGGAGACAGGGTCTCCATCTTTCACCCAGGCTGGAGTGCAGTGGCATGATCAGGGTTCACTGCAGTCTCTACATCCCAGCTTCAAGCAATCCTCCCACCTCAGCCTCCCGAGTAGCTGGAACAACATGTGTGCACCACCACACCCGGCTAAGTTTTCTATTTTTTGTAGAGATGGAGTTTCACCATGTTGCCCAGGCCTCACCCTCCTAAAGTGCTGGGATTACAGGCATGAGCCACTGCACCCAGCCTATAGTATAATTTTTTTTCTTTTTTTTTAAGAGATGGAGTCTTGCTCCATAACCCAGGCTAGAGTGCAGTGGCATGATCTCAGCTAACTGCAACCTCCGCCTCCTGGGTTCTAGCAATTCTCCTGCCTCAGCCTCCCGAGTAGGTGGGACTACAGGCCCACACCACCATACCTGGCTAATTTTTTGTAATTTAGTAGAGATGGGGTTTCACCATGTTGCCCAGGCTGGTCTCGAACTCCTTAGCTCAGGCAATCCACCCGCCTCGGCCTCCCAAAGTGCTAGAATTACAGGCGTGAGCCACCACCCGTGGCCAGCCTATAGTGTGTATGTGTGTGTGTGTGTGTGTGTGTGTGTGTGTA
>NW_012116921.1:1908577-1918497 GCF_000951035.1 Colobus angolensis palliatus
GGCCTCCCAAAGTGCTGGGATTACAGGCGTGAGCCACCGTGCCCGGTCGCCTATAGTATAATTTTTAAAGTATAAGGTTGCAACCTTCATTAATTAAATGTAATAAAGTTACATTATACCTAAGTTTATGTTTCCTGTACAAGTGAAAAATGATAAAAATTTAGGCTCATATTTTATGAAGCTCAAAACAATTTTGTTGCTTGTTCCAAAGACTGTAAGAATTAGGTTTTAACATTTACTTATAGCATATAGTTAAGTATTACATTTAAAATCTTCTTAAAAGTTGGCTGGGCACCATGGCTCATGTCCGTAATCCCAGCACTTTGGGGGTCCAAGGCAGGCGGATCTCTTGAGGCCAGGATTTCGAGATTAGCCTGGTCAACATGGCAAAACCCCATCTTTACCAAAAAATACAAAAATTAGCCAGGTGTGGTGGTGCACACCTGTAATTCCAGCTACTTAGGAGGCTGAGGCATGAGAATAACTTGAACCTGGGAAGTGGAGGTTGCAGTGAGCTGAGATAGTGCCATTGCACTCCAGCCTGGGCGACAGAGCAAGACTCCATCTCAAAAAAGAAATCTTAAAAGTTGACAGCCTGGTCGGGCATAGTGGCTCACATCTGTAATCTCAGCACTTTGGGAGGCTGAGGTGGGCAGTTCACTTGAGGTCAGGAGTTTGAGACCAGCTTGGCCAACATGGTGAAACCCTGTCTGTACTAAAAAAAATTAGCCGGGTGTGGTGGCATGTGCCTGTAATCCCAGCTATTTGGGAGGCTGAGGCAGGAGAATTGCTTGAAACCAGGAGGCAGAGGTTGCAGTGAGCAGAAATCACGCCACTGCTCTCCAGCCTGGGTGACACAGTGAGACTTTGTCTCAATCAATCAATAAGTTGTTGGCCAAGCACAGTGACTCAGAAACTGAGTTCATTTTCTGACTTAAACATACCTTTTAATTTAATCTCCAGTTAATGGTAATCCTGTTCACCCATTTGAAACCTTGAGTTCATCCTTTTTTATTTATTTGTTTATTTCTCATCCTCTGACTCTTGCTTGGGTTCATTCTTGACAGTATTCCTCTCCTCACCTCTACCCTTCCAAATCAAATTGGCCAAAGCTCTTGCATTAGTGCATGCCCCACTACAGTGTAAGTTCCGTCAAGAAGGCCAGGCACGGTGGCTCACGCCTGTAATTCCAGCACTTTGGGAGACAGAGGCAGGTGGAGCTCAAGAGTTCAAGACCAGCCTGGCCAAGATGGTGAAACCCCGTCCCTACTAAAAATACAAAAATTAGCTGGGCGTGGTGGCAGACACCTGTAATCCCAGCTACTCAGGAGGCTGAGGCACAGAATTGCTTGAACCTGGGAGGCAGAGGTTGCAGTGAGCTGAGATTGCGCCACTGCACTCCAGCCTAGGTGACAGAGTGAGACTCTAATTTAAAAAAAAGAAAAAAACTTTAATCAAGACAGGGACTTTGACTTTTTGTTCACTTTCATCTTCCCAAGCTTAGGATAGCACCTGGCACAAAGTAGGAGCGTAATAATTAATTTGTTAAATAAATAATGAGTCACCATGTCCTGTCAATTCCACTTCCAAAATGTCTCTTCCAGCTTTTCATTCCTAATGCCAATGTCCTAATTCAGGCCTTTATCTTCTCTTACCAAGATCATCGTACTTGTCCTTTCCCCATTAAACTCCATTCTCTACATTGCTGTAAGAGTTTCTTTTTCTTTTCTTTCTAGAATACATCTTTAAGTCATGATCCTTTGTTGGCTCTCTATTGCCTATAATATTATTAGATAGTATCTAAACTTTTTATTAATATGGTGTACAGTATTCATTCTAGTCTGTGCCCAGCCTGTCTTTCTAGTTTTGCCATAGATTGACTGGACAATTTTATAGCTCCCCAAATTTGCAATGGGTCATCAGGCATTGGTATTTTTATTCATTCTGGTTCTTTTTCCTGGATGCCTTTACTATCTTTTCCACTTGGTGAAATTCTACTTCTCTGTCAAGGTCTAACTCAAATGTCATCGTCTCCGTGAAACCTTCTTTAACCCAGCCTCTTCCTTAACCATACCATAGTCTTTTCCATGTTTCTATAGCCTGGTTATAGTACTGCTATTATAGCATTTACTACATCATATAATAGTTAGGATATCTATTTCTTTCACCAAAGCTATTTGATTTACAAGGGCTAGCTCTTATTTGTTTCGTATCCCATTGCCAGGCATACCTCTTGGCATACAGATTCTCCTTCTCACAAAAATAATGTAAATATGGAACTAATCTGTCAAATTTGAAAAAAATGCAGCTTTTTGGATAAATTGTGTATGGGTTATAGTAATATTGCAATATTCCATCTGAAACCTGTGATGGATACATAGTCATCTTCATTTAACATGAATGCCTAATGTGTTAGAATGCCATTACTAAATCTCTTTATCATCCCAGCCTTCTCTATTATGACCAAACTCTTAGAACCACCTGTTCAATCTTATCTTTTGATCACTGTTTTCTTTCTAATAGTATTTTTGATAACGATTCAATTGACTTGCCTGGGATTTTTGATACGTAGAAGGTGTAACGGGGCTGAATTGTTATGTTGCTGCTGCCCCTTTAAGGTGGCCAAGGACATTGCATCTGCCTACTCAAACAAGAAAAATCATTTAACACTAGAAGAAGAAAAGCCTGTTCAGATTCTAGATATAAAGTCTTTTGGCATTCAGGTCACTGAGTATAGGAATTAAGTTGTTAAGCCAATCTCCATTTAGCATTCTAAAATACAGTGGCATTCTAAAATACAGTAGCATTCTAAAATACATTTCTAGAATGAGAACTTGACATGACTCAATTAGGATGTTTTCCGTGTAACTCAGCAAATCTCAAAATGTGGTCTTAGAACCCCTGGGAGTCCTCGGTACCATTTAGGGGTCCATAAAGTCCTTCTTTTTCCAACTACGTATTAATATAAGGACATGTTTTCTTAGAGACTTCAATCAAAACAACATCACCATAGTTTGAATGCAGAAGCAAATATGAGAATGTATTTTTCCTCTATTAAGCCAGATACCAGATATTAACAAAAATATAAAATGATTGTCCTCTTCTTTTTATGTTTATAAATAATGGCTTGTTATTGTTACTTTAAATGACTTTATAAGTATATATTAGAATATTTTAAGTTCTAATATATTAAAGACCTATTGTTATAATCCATATAAACAAAACCTTTATTATAACCAAACTCTTAGAACCACATGTTCAGCCTTATCTTTTGGTCACTGTTTTCTCTCTAATCTTACTCTTCATAAGAATTCAATGGACCTGCCTGGGATCTTAGATACTTAGAAGGCGCAATGGAGCTGAATTGTTGTGTTGTGGCTGCCCCTTTTAGGTGGCCAAGAACCATCTTAGGATCCTCAATAATGGGCCCAGACTTTTAGGTCCTGAGCCCCAAAAGTTTGAGACCCACCTTTGTAATACATAGCCTTTCTTTTAGTGGGGGGATTTTCTTTAACATCACAGAGCTTATTTTTATTTTATTTAGAGATAGTGTCTCACTATGTTGCCCAAACTAGATTCAAACTCCTGGGATCAAATGATCTTTCTACCTCAGTCTTCCCTACCTAAGCTGGGACTACAGGAGTGTGCCCAGCTAAAGCTAATTTTTATGTGTGTTTACACATTTTCAGATGTTACCTAAACAAAGCCTTTTCTAATCTAAAAATGTAAGCTTTATTATATTTTTGATAGTTATATTTGATCTCATCTAGACCATGAACTCCATAACAGATATTTTATCCTATTTGTTATTATTTATGTAGTAGCCTATACTGTACCTAGCACATTATAGAAAAATGTTCAATAAATGTTTCTTGAACAAATATCAGTTTTTACTCATTTATCTTTTTCTGTTTATTCTTAGTTCTATCAAACTCATCACTCTAAATTTATAAAGTATATGAAAACCACCTAGTTTATGGTACACAATAGGTATTCAGTTGTTAATTTTCTCCTCCTTTATTTAGTTTAGAGGTTTCAGAACTTTAATTTTTTTTGTACATGTAACTTTTTATTTGTACATGTAACTTTTCATTACTTTATTAATGACTTCATCAAATGAGAGTTTACCAATTTTCTTTGAGTGGTTACTTTAAAGTCTTCTCAAAAGAGAATAAGGCAAGAATTATAGGTTTTGATTCTGTTCATAATTCTGAGAGGATAGGAGGATGTACTACATAGAGCCCAGGATATGGTGAGTACAGGTAGAATATTATTTAAAACATCTATAAAAATGTGTTATGCTGAAATAGGTGTTGCACAAAACAAATGAAACAGACTTTGTATTGCCTAATACAGTGGAAAAAGCTGATAATTGTTGAAGCTTGGTATGGGTGTATGGGGGTTCATTATATTAGTCTCTTTCATTTTCTATGCCTGAAATTTTCCATAATAAAAAAGTAAACAAAAAAGATAGATTAGACTGATATGTCAGAGACGTTTACTAATATAAAAATGTTTAAACTTTATGCCAGATACACCTAGAAATCTAAGCGTATTTAGAGGTCTTAGAGACTGAAGGAGGAAAAACAACATTTTTCAGGTGAAGTGGAGAAAAATCACCATTTCCATTATAATTCGTTTGGGAAAATACCTCCTTGGTAGAAAAGTAACTTAAGAAAGGTCTTGGAGGTAGAAAAAGGCTACTAAATAGATTTGTCTAGGTGGAAGTTTGAAAAAATGGGGAGAAGACAAAGGAAACTGAAGAGTCTGAGGGTCTGCAGAAGGCCTGTCAAGCCCAGGTGCGAATTTGAGTTCTGATTCATGATGCACTGCACAGTCAACATCCTCAGAGTTAGAGTGATACACTAGAGCACAGAGAGGAGAACAGAGAGGTAGAGATTGCAGTAGTTGAGTAGAGAACCTAGTGGGCCTGGTTGAGGGTAGAAAGAATGGTGGGCTGTTATCCTATCATAAGAAATGAAAAGAAAAAAAAGAGAAATCAAAACAATCATGGCTAGAAGTTATTCTGAAACTTTTAAAACCTATTTTTTTTTTTTACCAATAATGTATACTTACATTATTATTCTATTCTAATACGATATGTATCAGTTAAGAGTTTTGAAGAAACTACATTAAAGTAGCTGCCCTACAGCAATTGAAGTTAACTATGTCATTACACTTGGATTCTGGCACCTATTGAAAAGATTGAATAATTTGAAAATGTTTATCAGGATTCTGAAAAAAGAAAACCAGTAAAGTGAATACTTTGAATTTTACAGCTTCTCATTTTGTAAGTTTATCAGTGAAAATTATAGTGATACATATGAATACTAAATAGAAATAATTTCTGGCAAGCATAATTATATGAAATTGAAGGAGCAGCTGGGGCCTTTTGCTAAATAAAGCAGCAAAATTAAGTTTAGAGACTGGTAACTGAAATGTTGACTGTTAATATATATAAACACAAAACTGGAAAGACTGACAAGCCATGGGCAATATGATGAAACCCCGTCTCTACAAAAAATACAGAAATTAGCTGTGTGTGATGGTGTGTGCCTGTAGTTTCAGCTACTCAGGAGGCTAAAGTGGGAGGATTGCTTGAGCCCAGGAGGTCAAAGCTGCTGTGAGCTCTGATTGCACCACTGCTCTCCAGCCTGGGCGACAGAGTGAGATCCTATCAAGAAAGAAAAGAAGTGGGAGGAGATAAAATAAGTCAAAGATTAAATTGATATTTGAAATTTTTATTTTTTATTTTTTTTGTGACAGAGTCTTGCTCTGTTACCTAAGCTGAAGTGCAGTAGTGCAAACATGGCTCACTGCAGCCTCTGCCTCCCAGGTTCAAGCGATTCTCCTGCCTCAGCCTTCCCAGTAGCTGACATAACAGGTATCTGGCATCATACCCAGCTAATTTTTGTATTTTTAGTAGGGATAGGGTTTCACCATGTTGGCCAGGCTGGTCTCAAACTCCTGACCTCAAGTGATCCACCCGCCTCAGCCTCCCAAAATGCTGGGATTACAGGCATGAGCTACCATCCCTGGTGATATTTGGAATATTTTAAAAAACCACCTTATTAAGGTATGATTGACATACCAAAAGCTTTATATATTTAATGTATGATATTTGGCATTTGAGAATATGTTTCTAAGAGACTAATAATCTGCTATAAATGTTCAACAGAAGACTTCTTTAAAATATAGTATAGACAGTTTGTTAAGAGAATAAAAAGCTGAATCAGAGGAACAGAGGATCTTTCAGACTTGCTAGTTTTTGCATGAATATTGAAAAGCTTTATGTGATAGCTTTGGGGGGTTATTTTAAATTATAATTTAATTGAACAAGGCACTGGAAAGCAACTGATCCCCTGCAATCTGGGAAGGGAGCATAGAGTCTACCATGTACCCAGAGGAAAATCAGTGAGTAAGAGAAGTGCAAAATGTGGACTGAGAATGGAAGTCATGGATCTTAGTCATCTAACTGGAAGTTGGGGTGTAGTGTATACTGCCTTTCAATTCTATAGTAGGTATGGTTGATGTTAGAACCTTACCTGTGTTTGCAGATAGCAAATCAGACTGGACCACTTAAAAATCCGGTTCCAAGGCTTTTGTTGAGAGTTGTTGCAAAGAGACTGTTAATAGCATGAGAATAGAGACTGTGTCTGTATGTTCAGTGTGATATTTCTCAGTGCCTGGTACAGTGCCTGGCATAGTTGATCCTTAATAAATACTTACGGGCCAGGTGTGGTGGCTCACGCCTTTAATCCTAGCACTTTGGGAGGCCGAGGCGGGTGGATCACGAGGTTGAGAGACAGAGACCATCCTTGCCAACATGGTGAAACTCCGTCTGTACTAAAAATACAAAAATTAGCTGGGTCTGGTGGCGCATGCCTGTAGTCCCAGCTACTCAGGAGGCTGAGGCAGGAGAATTGCTTGAACCCAGGAGGCAGAGGTTGCAGTGAGCAGGGATCATACCATTGCCCAGCCTGGGCAACGGAGTGAGACTCCATCTCAAAAAAAAAAAAAAAAAAAAAAATTATGTAATAACTGACATGTTGTATTTATGCCATATCCCTGCATAATGATAATCACAATGATAGTCATACCTTATATCCAGATAAGCTTTATCTGTTCATAAAGTGATTCATGTTGAAGCTGGCAAGATTTACTTATTCAGGTTGGGCATGGTGGCTCATGCTTGTAATCCCAGCACTTTGGGAGGCCAAAGTGGGAGGATCACTTGGGCCCAGAAGTTAAAGACCAGCCTGGGCAACATAGTAAGAACCTGTCTCGACAAGAAAATTCAAAACTTAGCTGGGTATGGTGGTGCAAGCCTGTAGTACCACTCAGGAGGCTGAGGCAGGAGGTGCTATGGATATAGTGGTGTATGAAACATAGTCACTACTCTCAAAGACCTCACCTTCTAGTAGAGGAGGTTTTCAGGAAGGTGGGTCATTACTGTACCTTGTGGTAAGTGCTACAATTAGGGTAACCATGGGATGCTGTGTAAGCACACAGGAGAAGCACTTAACCTAATCTTGTGGAATCAAGGAAGGCTTCCTGGAGAAAGTGACAATCCAAGAATTAAAGGATGAGTAGGAGTTAGCTGAGTGATAAGGGAATGAGAATAGCATAAAGCTGAGGGAGCCAGCTCTGCAAAGGCTTGAGTTGTGCCAGTATTACAGTATGGGTGATAGAGTGGGAGGGAGGGGTACAAAGAGATGAGGCTACAGAAGTAATTTAATCTACTGAAGTGTACTAAATCACAGAAGAAAAAGTGGAGAGTGAGAAGAAAAGGGCAAAGATTGAAATCTGGGGGCAAACAGCATCTAAGAGGTAGAGAGAGGTATAGAAGTCCTCAAAGGACATAGAGAAAGAATGCTCTGAGACATGGAAAAACAGAGGGGAGAATAGTGCTATGAAACCAAGCAAGGAGGATTTCAGGAAGAAAGGAGTGACTGAGAGTATCAAATGTAGCAGTGAATTTCAGAAAAAGGGAATTGTTCATTTTATTTAGCAATGTAATGAGAAAAACATTATTAGGTCCATTCTACATATAAAACTGAAATTCACTGGCTCATCCAAAATCATGTATCTACTAATTAACCTAAACAGAAACTCTAATCCAAGTTTTCTGGCTCTAACTCCAGTGCTTCTTCCACCGTCAGTGTCTTCTTAATATGCATGAAAAAATCAACAGTTAACTAGATAATTATCATGAGGATATAATTGAGTATTTTCTACAAAGGTTATTAAGCACAAAAAGTTCTAGTAGAATATTTTGGGAGATTTCAAATTATTTTTGTATTAATATCAAAATTTAAAATATATATAGGTTTGGAATTTTTATGAGGGGGTTTATGAAAAGTTGTGATAATGTTGAACCTGTATATGTCATTTGTTCTAAAATTGTTTTTTGTTTGTTTGGTTTCTGTTTTGAGATAGGGTCTTACTCTGTTGCACAAGATGTAGTGCAGTGGTTCAATCATAGCTCACTGCGGCCTTGAACTCATGGGCTCAAGTGATCCACTTGCCTCAGCCTCCCAAGTAGCTGGGACTACAGGGAGATGCCACCACACCCAGATTATTTTTTTAAAAAAAATTGTAGAGATGGGGTCTTGCTATGTTGCCCAGGCTGGTCTCCAACTCCTGGCCTCAAGTGATTCTTCTGCTTCAACTCAGCCTGGATTACAAGTTCAGTGAGCCATAACACCTGGCCTAGAAATGATTTTGAGAGAAGGTTTGATAATAGTATTTACCCTGAAGCCCTGTTGTAGGAAATAAATGACAATGCTTGTTAACTACTTGGCACATTACCAGGCACATGGTAAAGACTCAACAAATGTTAAGTTGGATTATCTTCATCATTAATTTTATTCATGTTTTGTGACTAAAGGATGTATTAGTGAAATAATGGGTTTAGATAGGACAATACAATTAATGACTAGGGAACAGAGTTTTCCTGTGAAGTTAATAGGCCAAAGTCCAATTCATACCTTTGTCCTTGTGTTAACACAGATAGGCAAATGAGTTAGCAACTGAAATGCATAGTTGTTTCTACCAAGGCAGTGTCATACTTCCTTTTTAATTAACAATAAAGGAATCTTATATGTATTTACAGTGTCTATGTAATTATGAAGTTTTTTTCTCCAGTATAAAAACATTTAAGAAATGTGAGTCCTATTTGTTTGTAATCTGTACCTTAAGTGCAATTCCATAACATAAAAAGGTCATGAACTTATTTTGCTACAACTTTTTATCCTCAAAAGGCAGAACAGAGCAAACTTTGATCACTTGCTTGTATTTTAACCAAAAAAGTTAAGGGTAGTGCTGTTCAAATTTTCACAGAGTTTAAAAATGAGAGCTCAGCATACTGAACTGACATTTTAAAAAACTGTTTTAAGGTTTTAGTCATAGTAAATTTTAAAAATCAATTTTATTTTATTCTAAATCTATAAGTCAAGATATAATTTGAGGATTTTTAAAAAATCAAATGAAAAGGGCTAGCTGATTCGTTTATTTTCTAGGACTATTCTTGACTAATTCTTCACTGTTAGCAAGCCACCCAATTTTCTTTCATTTCACCAAAATAAATAAATAAGGCTTTTGAAGTCCTCTCTGGCCAATTAATTGACCTAAAATTATCAGTTCTTATGATCCCATGATTCCAAGTTTTCCTCATATCCTTTAGTATTACTCTAAAAAACTGCACAAGAGACTCGGGCATGGTTGCTCATGCCTGTAATCCCAGAACTTTGGGAAGCTGAGGTGGGAGGATCACTTGAGGCCAGGAGTTCGAGACCAGCCTGGGCAACAGAGTGAGACCCCCCCGTCTCTTTTTTTTTTTTTTTAAGATGGTCTCATGCTTTGTTGCCCAGGCTGAAGTGCAGTAGCATGATCATAGCTCACTGCAACTTTGAACTCCT
>NW_012116921.1:1918742-1920890 GCF_000951035.1 Colobus angolensis palliatus
TGAGTAGCTGGGATTACAGGCATGTGCCACCACTCCTGGTTAATTTTGTATTTTTAGTAGAGATGGGGTTTCTCCATGTTGGTCAGGCTGGTCTTGAACACCCGAACTCTGGTGATCTGCCCGCTCGGCTTTCCAAAGTGCTGGGATTACAGGCGTGAGCCACCACACCTGGCACCTATTTTAAAAAATAAAAAATTGTGTAAGTAATACATTATATATGCTCACTGGCAGGGAAAGACAGGATTTTTCCTAAATAGAGTAAATTCTAGTAGGGGAGATGAATAGTAATAAAATTAATCAAAGTTATTGATATCTACTAATGTTAGTTATTATTCCAGGATTCTTCATATAATGCTATCTTATCTAATCCTAACTAAGCAGTTAACAGATCTGAAATTTGGATTTAGGTCTGATTACCAAATTTTGGTAATCCAAATGTGAGGTGATGAAGGTCTGTATTAGTATGGAGGCCATGGAAATCTGAAGTAATATGTAAGAGAAGTTTGAAAGCAACATTCATAAATCTTGACAAGCTATTAAAATCTAGGAGATATAGAAGAATGAATCAAAAATAACCACAAGGTTTGAGAAGCCTTATGAGAATGAAGGGTAGGTTTTGTTGGTTATATAAGAAGAAATATCAGGCCAGGCATGGTGGCTCATGCCTATAATCCCAAAACTTTGGGAGGCAAAGGCAGGTGGATCACTTGAAGTCAGGAGTTCAAGACCAGCCTGGCCAACATGGTGAAACCCTGTCTCTACTAAAAATACAAAATTAGCCGGGCGTGGTGGTGCATGCCTCTAATCCCAGCTACTTGGGAGGCTGAGGCAGAAGAATCGCTTGAACCCAGGAGACAGAAGTTGCAATGAGTCAAGATCACACCATTGCACTCCAGCCTGGGCAACAAGGGCAAAACTGCATCTCAATAAATAAATAAATAAAATAATAGGTAACTCTAGATATGACATAATGGCTCAAGTAAGACAACAGGACTAGTGCTATTTATTATTTTTATCTGAGGCACATAAAATTAGGTTACTCATAAACCTTAGTTCATGACACACTCATATATGCACAGATTCCTTTAATTTACTCCTTTATTTTTAATAATGTCATAAGCACTGACAGACGCACTCAACAAGAAAAGTTAGGATCTTATTAATAATTATAGGGAATCATGTCCCATCCTCTCCCCCATTATATTGTCTCCTTCCCACCAAGAAAACTTCAGTCCCACATGGCTTCACTGGGGAGTTCTTGCAAATATTTAGGGAAAAAATAATACTAAATCCTACATGAACTCTTCCAGAAAACTAAACAAATAATTCCCAACTCATTCTATGAAGGCAATATTACTCTGTTAGCAAAAGCAGACATCACAAGAAAAGATAACTTACACAACCAATAATTTCTCATAAACACAGATGCAAAACGTAACAAAATTTTATCAAATTGATTCCAGCAATATATTAAGAGGATAATGCATTATTACCAATTGAGAATTATCCTAGGAATGTAAGGTTGATTTAACACTTCAAAATCAGTTAATGTAACTCATGATATTAATAAATTAAAAATGAAAACCATATGATTAACACAATAGACACAGAAAAAGTATTAGATAAAATCCAACATCTGTTACTGATAATTACTCCAGCAAACTTAGTCTGATAAAGGGCATGTAAGAAAAGCCTACAGCTAACATCTCACTTAATAGTGAAAAACTGGACATACTTCTCCTAAGATCAGGAACAAGACAAAGATATCTGCTCTTACCACTTCTATTTAACATTGTACTGGAGGTTCTAGCTAGTACAGTCAAGCCAGAAAAAGAAATAAAAGGCATCCAGACTGGAAAGGAAAAAGTAGAACTGTCCTCACAGATGATGTGATCGTCTATGTATGTAGAAAATCTGATGGAATCTATGAAAAAGCCAATAGAACTAGTAAGTTATTAGGCTGGGCTCAGTGGCTCACGCCTGTAATCCCAGCACTTTAGGAGGCCAAGGCAGGCAGATCACAAGGTCAGGAGTCCAAGACCAGCCTGGCCAACATAGTGAAACCCTGTCTCTACTAAAAAATGTAAAAATTAGCTAGGTGTTTTGAGTCACACCTGTAGTCCCAGCTACTCGGGAGGCTGAGGCAGG
>NW_012116921.1:1921000-1923999 GCF_000951035.1 Colobus angolensis palliatus
AAAAAAAAAAAAAAACTAATAAGTTATTTTAGCAGGGTTGCAGGATATAAAACCAGAATACAAAAATTGTATTTTTTAATTTTAATTTTTTTCTTTTAGAAATAAGGACTTGCTCTGTCACCCAGCCTGGAGTACGGTGGTATGATCATAGCTTACTGTAACTTTGAGTTCCTGGGCTCAAGAGATCCTCCTGCCTGTTTCCCAAGTGGCCAAAACTACAGACACACACCACCAGGCCTGGCTAGTTTATTAATTTTTTTGTAGAGATGGGGTCTATTATGTTGCCCAGGTTGTTCTTGAACTCCTGGCCTCAAGCAACCCCCCTGCCTCAGCCTCCCAAATTGTTGGTTGGGATTAAAGGCACAAGCCACAGCGCCTGGCCCCCAAATTATACTTCTATATACAGGTTGAACATCCGTAATCTGAGAATCTGAAATCCAAATGCTCCAAAATCTGAAACCTTTGGAGTACTGACATGACGTCACAAGTGGAAAATTCCATACTTGACCTCATGTCAAAACTTTGCTTGATCACAAAAAAAGTTTTGATCACAGTCAAAACTTTCTTTGGCTGGGCAAAATGGCTCACGCCTGTAATCCCAACACTTTCAGAGGCCAAGGCAGGTGGATCACCTGAGGTCAGGAGTTCAATACCAGCCTGGCCAACATAGTGAAACCCTGTCTCTACTAAAAATACAAAAGTTAGCCAAGCATGGTGAAGGACAACTGTAATCCCAGCTACTTGGGAGGCTGAGGTAGGAGAATTGCTTGAACCCGGGAGGTGGAGGTTGCAGTGAGCTGAGATCGTGCCATTGCACTCCAGCCTGGGCGACAAGAGCAAGACTCCATCTCAAAAACAAAACAAAACAAAACAACAACAACAACAAAAAAAAAACACTTTGCTTCATGCAAAAGTTATTTAAAATATTCTATAAAACTACCTTCAGGCTATATGTATAAGGTGTATATGGAACATAAATGAATTTCATTGTTAGACGTGGGCCCTGTCCCCAAGATAGCCTGATATATATATATATATATAAATTCCAAAATCAAAAAAAAAAATCTGATATCTGAGGCCAGGCACGGTGGCTCACACCTGTAATCCCAGCACCTTGGGAGGCCAAGGCGGGCAGATCAGGAGGTCAGGAGTTCAAGACCAGCCTGACCAACATGGTGAAACCCCGTGTCTACTAAAAATACAAAAATTAGCTGGACGTGGTGGCACACACCTGTAGTCCCAGCTACTCAGGAGGCTGAGGCAGGAGAATTGCTTGAACCTGGGAGGCAGAGGTTTCCGTGAGCAGAGATCACACCATTGCACTCCAGCCTGGGCGACAGAGTGAGACTCTGTCTCAAAAAAGAAAAAAAAAAAAAGAAAAAGAAAAATCTGAAATCTGAAACATTTGTAGTCCCAAGCATTTCAGATAAGGGATATTCAACATGTACTACCAACAATCATTAATTTAAATATTAAAAAAACACCATTTACAGTAGTATAAACAAATATGAAATTATTTAGGGATAACTGACAAAAGTGGAAGATCTGCACATTGAAAACTACAAAACATTTCTGAGAAATTATAGAATATGTATATAATGGGAGGGACATACTGTGTTCATGGATCAGAAGACTTAACATTATTAAGATATTAATTCTCCCTAGATCCATCTATAGATTCAATGCAATCCCAATCAAAATCCCAGCACATTATTTTGTGGATATTGACAAACGGATTCTAAAGTTTATATGAAAGGGAAAAGACTTGGAATAGCCAATACAGTGTTGAAGGAGAAGAACAAAGCTGGAGGAGTAACACTACTCAACTTTAAGATATCCTGTAAACCTACAGTAATTGATATAGTGCAGTGTTGGTGAAATAATAAAGAAAAAGATCAATGGAACCGAATAGAGAGCCCAGAAATAAACCCACATAAGTATAATCAACTGATCTTTGACAAAGGAGCAAAGGCAATAAAGTAAAGATTATTTTCAACAAATGGTGCTGGAACAACTGGACATCTACTTGCAAAAAACCGAATCTAGAAACAGACCTTACATTCTTCACAAAAATTAACTCAAAATGAATCACAGACTTACAGCATAGAACTATCAAACTCCTAGAAGAAAACATAGGCAGAAATCTAGATGACCTCACATTTGGAATTGATTTTTTAGCTATGATACCAAAGTCACAGTTCGTAAAAGAAAGAATTGATAAGCTGGACTTCATTAAAATTAAAAATTCTGTTCTGCAAAAGACACTATGAAAAGAATTAAAAGGTAAGCCATAGACTTGGAGAAAATATTTGCAAGAGACATAATCAGATAAAGGACTGTTATCCAAAATATACAAAGAACTCTTATAACTCTGTAATAATACCACAAACCACCCAATTAAAAAATGGACCAAAGGGCTGGGCACAGTGGCTCACGCCTGTAATCCCAGCACTTTGGGAGGCCGAGGTGGGCGGATCACGTGAGGTCAGGAGTTTGAGACCAGCCTGACCAATATAGTGAAACCCCATCTCTACTAAAAATATAAAAATTAGCCGGGCATGGTGGCGGGCGCCTGTAGTCCCAGCTACTAGGGAGGCTGAGACAGGAGAATTGCTTGAACCCGGGAGGTGGAGGTTGCAGTGAGCCGAGATCACATCACTGCACTCTAGCCTAGGCAACAGCACAAGATTCCATCTCAAAAAAAAAAAAAAATTTAAAAAAATGGACCAAAGATCTTAGGAGACATCTCACTGAAGAAGATATACAGATGGCAAATAAGCATATGAAAAGGTGCTTTAATATATTATTTAATATAATTTGAATTTAATATTTATTCATTTAATATATATTCAAGGAAATGTAAATAAAAATGACAATGAAATACCACTCCACATCTATTAGAATGGCCAGACAGCAGCACATCAAAAAGCTTATCCACCATGATCAAGTGGGCTTCATCCCTGGGATGCAAGGCTGGTTCAACATTCGCAAATCAATAA
>NW_012116921.1:1925884-1927386 GCF_000951035.1 Colobus angolensis palliatus
GAACAGAAAACCAAACACCGCATGTTCTCACTCATAGGTGGGAACTGAACAATGACATCACTTGGACTCGGGAAGGGGAACATCACACATCGGGGCCTATCATGGGGAGGAGGGAGGGGGGAGGGATTGCATTGGGAGTTATACCTGATGTAAATGACGAATTGATGGGTGCTGACAAGTTGATGGGTGCAGCACACCAACATGGCACAAGTGTACATATGTGACAAACCTGCATGTTATGCACATGTACCCTAGAACTTAAAGTATAATAATAAAAAAAAAAAAGAATGGCCAAACAAATTCAGAACACTGACAACATCAAATGCTGGTGAGGATGTGGAACAATACGAACTCTCATTCATTGCTGGTGGGAATGCAAAATGGTAAGCTACATGGTGGTTTCTTGTAATACTAAACATGCTCTTACCATATACTCCAGTAATCATGGTCCACAAGAACCTGCATAAAGATATTTATGTCAACTTTATTCATAAACACCAAAACTTGGAAACAACCAAGATGTCATTTGGTAGGTGAATGGATAAACTGTGGTACATGCAGGTAATAGAGTCTTATTCAGTGCTAAAAAGAAATGAGCTATCAAGCCCTGAAAAACAGAGGAAACTGAAATGCACACAACTATGTGAAAAAAGTCAATATGAAAAGGCTACATACTGTGTGGTTCCAACTGTATGACATTCTGGAAAAGGCAAAACTATGGAGACAGTAAAAAGATCATGGTTACCAGGAATGATGGGGGAGAAAAGCATAAGCAAGTGGAGTAAAGAGGACTTTTAGGTCAGGGATGGACACATGTCATTGTACATTTGCTCAAAACCCACAGAATATACAGTAAAAGTAAACTCTAATGTAAACTATGGACTGTGGGTGATAATGATGTGTCAGTATAGGTTCCTCATTTATAACCAATGTATCACTCCAATGGGTGGTAATAATGGGGTTATCCAGTGTTGATAATGGGGGTGACTAAGCATGTGCAGGGACAGAAAATATACAGGAAATCTCTGTCTTCTACTCAATTTTGCTGTGAACTTAAAATAAACTCTATTTTTAAAAAAAGTTGGCTAGAAAATTCCAAAAGCAAAAAACAAAACAAGATAAAACAAACCTAAAATAAATATTTAAATGATAGGCCTAAACTCATTTATGTTAATAATTACATTAAATGTTAATGAACTAAATGCTGCAATTAAAAAAGCAGATTATAGGCCAGGCAGAGTGGCTCACGCTTGTAATCCCAGCACTTTGGGAGGCCTAGGTGGGTGGATCACAAGGTCAGGAGTTCGAGACCAGTCTAGCCAACATGGTGACACCCCATCTCTACTAAAAACACAAAAATTAGCTGGGTGTGGTGGCGGGAGCCTGTAATTCCAGCTACTCAGGAGGCTGAGGCAGGAGAATTGCTTGAAACTGGAAAGCAGAGGTTGCAGTGAGCCGAGATCGTGCAACTGCACTCCAGCCTGGGCAACAAGAGCTAAACT
>NW_012116921.1:1927754-1933637 GCF_000951035.1 Colobus angolensis palliatus
ACCCGGGAGGCGGAGCTTGCAGGGAGCTGAGATCCGGCCACAGCACTCCAGCCTGGGTGACAGAGCGAGACTCCGTCTCAAAAAAAAAAAAAAGAAAGTGAAAAAGAAAACCCAGATTTTATCAGAATTGATTTTTGTAAAAAGCAAGGTCCAATCATATGCTGTGTCCAAGACATATACTTTACATAGAAAAACATAGATAGAATCAAAGTAAATAGCTAGAAAATTATATACCATGCAAACTGTAAACCTAAGAAAGTTGGGGGCCAGGTGCAGTGGCTCACGGATGCAATCCTAGCACTTCTGGAGGCCAAGGTGGGAGAGTTGCTTGAGCCCAGGGTTTCAAAACCAGTCTAAGCAACACAGTGAGACCCTATCTCTATAGGAGAAAAAAAAAGAGCTGGGCATGGTGGTGCATGCCTGTAGTCCCAGCTACTTGGGAGGCTGAGGAAGGAGGATCGCTTGAGCCCAGGAGTTCAAGGGTGCAGTGAGCTGTCATTGTGCCACAGTACTTCAGCCTGGGTGACACAGCGAGATGCTGTCTCTAAAAAATAAATGAATAAATAAGAAGACAGGTGGTGGCCGGGCATGGTGGCTCATGTTTGTAATCCCAGCACTTTGGGAGGCTGAGGCGGGCGGATCACGAGGTCAGGAGACCAAGACCATCCTGGCTAACATGGTGAAACCTCATCTCTACTAAAAATACAAAAAATTAGCCAGGCATGGCGGCATGCGCCTGTAGTCCTAGCTACTCGGGAGGCTGAGGTGGGAGAATGGCGTGAACCCAGGTGGCAGAGCTTGCAGTGAGCCGAGATGGCACCACTGCACTCCAGCCTGGGCAACAGAGCGTGACTTCATCCCCCACCACCAAAAAAAAAAAAAAAGTAAAGAAAAGAAAATAAAGTTGGTGTGACTGACTATTTTAATATAAGTTTAAGACAATGAGGTAAGAAGAAAAATTTCTTACTAGTTAGCTGGGCGCAGTGGTTCACACCTATAATCCCAGCATTTTGGGAGGCCAAGGCAGGCAAATCACTTGAGGTCAGGAGTTCAAGACTAGCCTGGCCAACATGGGAAACCCCGTCTCTACTAAAAACACACAAAAAATTAGCTGGGCTTGAGGATGTGCTGCCTGTAATCCCAACTATTTAGGAGGCTGAGGCAGGAGAATCGCTTAAACCTGGGAGGCAGAGATTGTAGTGAGCTGAGATTGTGCCACTGCAGTTCACCCTGGGGCAATAGAGTGAGACTCTGTCTCCAAAACAAAAAACATACTGCTGAAAGGGTCAATTAAAAAAGAAGATATAATCATAATGTGTGTGTGATTAAACCTGAAATTACATGAAACAAAAACAACAGAATTAAAGGGAGAAAAAAAAATTCTGTCTGGGCGTGGTAGCTCACGCCTGTAATCCCAGCACTTTGGGAGGCCGAGTTGGGTGTATCACTTGAGGTCAGGAGTTCAAGACAAGCCTGGCCAACATGGTGAAACCCTGTCTCTACTAAAAATACAAAATTTAGCCAAGCATGGTGACGTGGGCCTGTAATCCCAGCTACTTGGGAGGCTGAGGCAGGAGAATTGCTTGAACCTGGCATGCAGATGTTGCAGTGAGCTGAGATTGCATCACTGCACTCCAGCCTGGGCAACAGTGAGACACCATCTCAAAAAGAAAAACAAAAAACTACATAGTTGAAGATTGATAGAACTAGCCAAAAATTAGTAAAAATACAGATCTAAAACATGATCAACTATCTTCAGCTAGTTAATATTTATAGAGTAAGGCTGGGCGCGGTGGCTCAAGCCTGTAATCCCAGCACTTTGGGAGGCCGAGACGGGCGGATCACGAGGTCAGGAGATCGAGACCATCCTGGCTAACATGGTGAAACCCCGTCTCTACTAAAAAAATACAAAAAACTAGCCGGGCGAGGTGGCGGGCGCCTGTAGTCCCAGCTACTCGGGAGGCTGAGGTAGGAGAATGGCGTGAACCCGGGAGGCGGAGCTTGCAGTGAGCTGAGATCCGGCCACAGCACTCCAGCCTGGGCGACAGAGCAAGACTCCGTCTCAAAAAAAAAAAAAATATATACTTATAGAGTAATACACTCAATAATTGCTGAATACACATTATTTTCAAGTGAACTTCATATGTTCATCAAGCTATTCTGGATCAAAAACTTTCAGGGATCTTTTACCATCATGCACCTTATATTTTCTATACCATGAATCTTGGGAAAAAGAGCTAAAGGTTATCACAATTTATTACTTGCTTGGATTATGTCAGTATTTTTTGAGGGGCAATTAATTGCTATTTCTATTTATAAAAATACATAATATATTACAAATAAATTAAAATTTATTATACAATATAATTTTTTTCAGGTGAAAATATTTACAGAGCTTCATAATCAGCCCAAGACCACATAGAGCAAACATGAATGATATTTCCCAAAAGGCTGAGGTAAGTCTCAAAAGTACAAAAATAAAAATAAAAGAGGGAAATGTAGAGTTGACTGTAGAATTGCTGAAAGGACAATCATTTGGTGGAAAGGTCACATTTAGGAGTTCATAATTAATAACATAATGGCAAGATGTAAAACAAGAAGAGATACAATCACCAGCTGGTCTTGGGCTAGTATTTTCATTTGGGTTCTAGGAAATTCTACAAAGCATGAGTACTAAATTTGTGAATGATAGTGAAGTGGATGTGATAGCTAGCATTCTGAGTAGAATTTTAAATGTTTTGTTCTTGATAACTCTTAGAAAGTATTATTTTAGTATTAAAATAAAGTTTGACCTATACTCACAGGAGAAAGCATAATTCCCTCTTAGGTAAGGAATCTTTTTAGTGCCTTATGTATATTTTTTAATTTTTAGCTTTTTTCTGGTTCTTGACTGTAGATACTGAGAGTTGTCGTAAGAAGAGTTCAGTTGCTGACACCTCAGAATTATAAAATTAACCCTTAAATGACCAATGACACATAATAGATTACAAAATACAGGCTGGATGTGCCACAGATTAATTAAGCAATTGTCATTGTCACTAGGAAAAAGGGTTTGGTGTTCTGAGGCACACGTTTTATTTACTGAAATTTCATTTAGAAATCAGCTTAATTTTCAAAGTGATGAAAATAATTTGCTTTCCTGGTTATAGAGTGGAGGAAAATCATTTCTTCAGTCTTCTACCAGATTCCCGTTCTTTGTGAAGCTCTCTTGCCATATGGAATTGCTCTTACAGCCCACCCTATATAGAATGATATAGCCTTCTTACACATCTTTAACGTGGTTTAAGGAAGTTATAGATGGGAAGTAATAGTAACAATATAAATCACAGCTTGTGCCCACAGACCGTGGTGTACCTCAGCCACAAATAAGGACTAAAGGACTGGCCTTCAGTTTTGCTTATATTAGATATAGAAACCAGGAAGGGTGTAAAATGTGCATTAGCCTCTAAACTTTAAAGCCTAAACTTTTGCTTTGTTTTCAACTTCACCAAATTTATTGAAATTAGTTTGGGTACCTTTTTAGCAAGTGATATCAAATCTGAATCTTTAATAATGGAGTTAGACAATAAAAGATAGTTTTTAATTAGAATTCAGAATTTTATTTTTATATTTTACTGGCTTTCAGTTTCGGTGGAATGCTACCCACAAAAAGGGATTTCATTAATATATAACAGTGAAATTTCTACTCTCATATTTTCTGTAATGTCATTTTTCATAGGTTTTAGAAAGTAATCAGGTTGTGATACTCAAATAAAGCATTCAAACACATTTCTATTTTATGTTTCAATATATATTTTTATATTGCTTATTCTTATCTATCTTTACCTAATTTCTTCTTATCTTTTTCGTTAACTTTCTTTTCTTTATTTTCTTCTAATGAAGATTCTGCTTTCTTCATCTAAACCTGTCCCAAAAACCTATGTACCAAAACTTGGCAAGGGTGATGTAAAGGATAAGTTTGAAGCCATGCAGAGAGCCAGGGAAGAAAGAAATCAAAGGAGATCTAGAGATGAAAAGCAAAGAAGAAAAGAACAATATATTAGAGAGAGAGAATGGAACAGGAGAAAGCAGGAGGTTACTTTATTTTACTTTATTCTCGTGAAAATACTTGTTTTCATTTTTTTAATTTAAATTGTATTTATTCACATTAACCACATTTCATATTAACTATAACTAAAATACTTTTCTGTATTTGTAACCTAATTTAAACTCTGCATATAATATGATTTAGTCTAATTTTTGGACATGTACTCACATTAATTTATTTAACCATCTAGATTAAAGAAATGCTTGCTTCTGATGATGAGGAAGATGTATCTTCTAAAGTAGAAAAGGCTTATGTTCCAAAATTAACAGGTAAGAAGCTTGAGGAGTAAATAGCAAATTAAATTGCAAAATAGAAACATAGCCAATTATTAAACATTTTTTTCGTATATTCTTAGGAACTGTTAAGGGTAGATTTGCTGAAATGGAGAAACAAAGACAAGAGGAACAAAGGAAGAGAACGGAGGAGGAACGAAAACGCAGAATTGAGCAGGATATGTTAGAAAAGAGGAAAATACAGCGTGAATTAGCAAAAAGGGCTGAGCAGGTATCACTAAAGATTAAGTTCGTCTTTGTTTCTGAAACTAACTGTGCAAAGTAAAACTAATCAGTATATTGCCTAATTAAAATATTTTAATATAACATAAACCTATTAAAAAGCAGCTAACCGTCTGGGCATGGTGGCTCACATCTGTAATCTCAGCACTTTGAGAGGCCAAGGTGGGTGGATTGCTTCGGTAACATGGCAAAATCCCGTCTCTACAAAAAAATACAAAAATTAGCTGGGCATGGTGGCAAGTGCCTGTAGTCCCAGCTATTCAGAAGGCTGAGGTAGGAGGTTCGCTTGCGCCTGAAAGGTGGAAGTTGCAGTGAGCCAAGATCATGCCACTGGACTCCAGCCTGGGTGACAGAGTATGATCCGTCTCAAAGGAAAAAAAAAAAGGCAGCTAACCTGAAAAGAGCTGAAGGTAAAATATTTAACATCAGATGCCTAGAAGGATATGGGCAGAATATGCCAGTTTTAAGGTAGAATAGTGAGATGATTTCTGTCATATACAATCTTACCATTCTATCTACATTCCTCACCCCGTCTACATTCCTTATTTTTCTTTACAGGTTAGAAGATTTTACAAAGATGTAAGGCAATGTCACATATAAATTATCCATGAGTATCTAACAAAATGCTAATCTTCTAATAACAATACTTTTAAATGCTGGTCTGTTTTCATGCTGCTGATAAAGACATACCCGAGACTGGAAAATAAAAGAGGTTTTACTGGACTTACAGTTCTACATGGCTGGGGAGGCCTCAGAATCATGGAGGGAGGTGAAAGGCACTTCTTACATGGCAGTGGTAAGAGAAAATGAAGAAGATGCAAAAGCGGAAACCTCTGATAAAACCATCAGATCTCATGAGACTTATTCACTACCACGAGAACAGTATGGGGGAAACCACCCCCATCCCCATGATTCAAATTATCTCCCACCGGGTCCCGCCCACAACATGTGGGAATTATGGGAGTACAATTCAAGATGAGATTTGGATGGGGTCACAGAGCCAAACCATATCAGCTGGTCTTTTAAAGCCATACATTAAGTGCTTTCAGTCTTTTTGCTATGCTCCCTTCAGTTTCCATTACCTTTCTGAAAAAGAAAAGTGACAATGAAAGCAAAGCATATGCCATACTTACTAAAGAAATGTATTTACCCTGGATTTGCAAAGGGGGTACAGGTATTGGGTAAATACAGCAGTTCCAAATGGGAGAAATTGTCCAAAACAAAGGGGTTACAGGGCCCATGCAAGTCTGAAATCCAGCAGGGTAGTCATTTTTTTTTTTT
>NW_012116921.1:1934024-1936255 GCF_000951035.1 Colobus angolensis palliatus
CTCCCGAGTAGCTGGGACTACAGGCACGTGCCACCACTCCCAGCTAATTTTTTTGTATTTTTAGTAGAGACAGGGTTTCACCATGTTGGCCAGGCTGGTCTTGAACTCCTGATCTCAAATGATCTGCCCACCTCAGCCTCCCAAAGTAATTACAGGCATGAGCCACTGTACCCAGCCTAGTAATTTTATCTTGTAAATATGTACATTTTCAAATATAATTAAGTACATTTTCCACTCTACTCTAATATAATTTAATGTATCTTTGAATATAAGGAGTAAAGTATGGCATAGGTAGTCAAGAAGAGTTTAATGTTTGTTTGTAAAATTTATTTGTATAAATCTATATGCAAGAATGCCATAAAAAGGATTCTTGAGTCAGGGGGTAGCTGAAAGTCTTGGTGACCTACAAGATTTGGAGATTCTAGGATCTTACAATGAATTAAAAATGAGAGCTAGACATGGTGACTCATGCCTGTAATCCCAGCACCTTGGGAGACTGAGGCAGGAGGATTGCTTGAGCCCAGGAGTTTGAGGATGCACTGAGCTATGATCATTCCACTGCACTTCCACCCGGCAACAGAGAGACTTTGTCTCTTAAAAAAAAAAAAAAAAAAAAAAAAAAGATGGTAGGGAGGTGGGTGGGGATTCATAGTAGATATAGTGGATGTTAGAATCAATTTGGGGAAGAAACTTGATTTGATATTATCTGTTCATCTTTGAGGATACCCTGATGAGCAAAGTTAAAGTCCATCAGCTTAGAAAAAAGAGAAGTTACTGTTGAGGGAAGAGAAGATGTTGAAAAGAAAAAGGAGAGAAGGAAGTTGATTTGGGAAGAAGCAAAAGGAGTTTCATTTTTTATAAAGCAAAAAGAAATAGGAAGCGGCTCTTCAATGTTGTCTTCTGAAAGTCAACACTATGACTGAACTTCTGAATATCTGATCTCTGTGAATATACTGACACCATGGCTACTTAGACAGATTTATCTTTTTCTTTGTTGAAAAAAAAAAGTATGCTCCAATGTTTTCTTGTTTTGGTAATGGTTGAAAGTGAGCAAAGAAGAAAGCAAAAAAGATCTTCAAACGTACTTTATTATTTTACCATAAGCTAACAGAGATCGGGGAAGCAGGCTGGGTAACAATATAGTGAGACCTCAGCTCTTAAAAACAGACAAATGGCCGGGCGCGGTGGCTCAAGCCTGTAATCCCAGCACTTTGGGAGGCTGAAGTGGGCGGATCACAAGGTCAGGAGATCCAGACCATCCTGGCTAACACGGTGAAACCCCGTCTCTACTAAAAATACAAAAAATTAGCCGGGCACAGTGGCGGGTGCCTGTGGTCCCAGCTACTCGGGAGGCTGAGGCAGGAGAATGGCGTAAACCCGAGAGGCGGAGCTTGCAGTGAGCCGAGATCGCGCCACTGCACTCCAGCCTGGGCGACAGAGCAAAACTCCGTCTCAAAAAAAAAAAGACAGAGTCTTGCTCTGTTGCCCAGGCTGGAGTGCAGTGGTGCAATCGCAGCTCATTGCATCCTCAACCTTCTGGGCTCAAGCAATTCTCCCACCTCAGCCTCCTAAGTAGCTGAGACTACAGATGCATGCCACCATGCTTGGCTAATTTTTAAAAAACTTCTTGGTCAGGTGTGGTGGCTCACACCTGTAATACCAGCACTTTGGGAGGCCGAAACAGGTGGATTGCTTGAGCCCAGGAGCTCAAGGTCAGCCTGAGCAATATAGTAAAACCCTGTTACTACAAAAATAAAAAAAAAAAAATAGCATGGTGGCACATGTCTGCAGTCCCAGCTACTTGGGAGGCTGCAGTGGGAGGATGATCGCTTCAGCTCGGGAGGCGAAGGTTGTAGTGAGCCAAGGTTGCACCACTGTACTCAAGCCTGGGCAACACAGCAAGACCCTGCTGTCTACAGAAGAAAATCTACCAAAAAATTTTTTTTTGTGGAGATTGGGTCTCACTTTGTTGCCCAGGCTCGTCTCAAACTCCTGGGCTCAAGAGATCCTCCCACCTTGGCCTCTCAAAGTTGGGAGAATACAGGCATGAACCACCATGTCCAGCCTCCTGGATCTTTTTATTGAGAGATTAACATGATTTATTTATTTATTTATTTATTTTTAATTTTTATTTTTTTGAGACGGAGTCTTGCTCTGTCGCCCAGGCTGGAGTGCAGTGGCCGGATCTCAGCTCACTGCAAGCTCCGCCTCCCGGGTTTACGCCATTCTCC
>NW_012116921.1:1936350-1941425 GCF_000951035.1 Colobus angolensis palliatus
GGACTACAGGCGCCCGCCACCTCGCCCAGCTAGTTTTTTGTTTTTTTTAGTAGAGACGGGGTTTCACCGTATTAGCCAGGATGGTCTCGATCTCCTGACCTCGTGATCGGCCCGTCTCAGCCTCCCAAAGTGCTAGGATTACAGGCTTGAGCCACCGTGCCCGGCCGATTAACATGATTTATACAGGAGTTGTCAGTGTTCTTTTAGAAAGAGAAGTCTTTCTTTTTGAGCCATTGTGCCTGGCCGGGCTCTCACTTTTTAAATGAGGAGCTTTCCTACTTAGACCTAGTCAAAATATAGAGAAAACATGACTATCAGAATTATTTTCCCTTCTAAACTATTCTATCCCAGCTGGGCATGGTGACTCATGCCTGTAATCCCAGCACTTTGGGAGGCTGAGGTGGGCGGATCACTTGAGGTCAGGAGTTCGAGACCAGCCTGGCCAACACGGTGAAACCCTGTCTCTACTAAACATACAGAAATTAGCCAGGCATGATGGTGTGCACCTGTAGTCCCAGCCACTCAGGAGGCTGAGGCCGGAGAATTGCTTGAACCCAGCATGCAGAAGGTGCAGTCCTGATACTATACCACTACACTCCAGCCTGGGTGACAGCATGAGACTCTGTCTCAAAAAAATAAATAAACTAGCCTACATCTTTCACTGCACTGTTATTGTATCAGTTTTATTTTTGCCCTATACTTATGTTGTAAAATATAATCATGACAAGTATTAGATTGCTAATGGATAGGTTTTCCTTTTGATGGGGCAGTGACAAAGAATGGAGAAGTGTTTCTATGTGTCTCGGTTTAAATTGCTAATTAAATTAATACTTGCTGCTTGTAAGCTCAACAGCTTGGTCATAAGAGTTTGGTCTTATTCAGTTTCTGGGTTACAAAGGTAGGCTTTGTCTTAATTTTTTCTGTTTTTCTTTATTTTTTTTCTTGAAACAGGGTCTCACTCTGTCACCCACACTGGAGTGCAGTGGCTTGAACATGGCTCACTGCAGCCTTAACCTCCTGGGCTCAAGTGATCCTCCTGCCTCAGCCTCCAGAGTAGCTGGGACCACAGGTGCGTGCCACCATGCCCAGCTAATTTTTGTGCTTTTTGTAGAGAAGAGATCTCGCCATGTTGCCCAAGCTGGTCTTGAACTCTTGGGCTCAAGTGATCTGCCCACCTCGGCTTCCCAAAGTGCTGGGATTACAGGCATGAGCCACCTCGCCCAGCCTGATTGTTTTCTTAATATGTTGTTTTCTGGATATTGATATTGATATCAATATGCAACAACAAATATAAAGGACATATTTGGCTAATTTGGAACAACATAAACATATTTCAAAAATTATAAATTTGAAAATTTACTATAAGTCACAACTAAATTACTTTCCAGCTGTATGTTTAAAAGCAAAAAGTAGAAATCTGATGTAATGTAATGATATGAAATTCTCATTCAATAGATTGAGGACATAAACAATACGGGAACTGAATCAGCATCAGAGGTAAACAGACATTTCCTTTAATGAAACATTCACCTAAAATTATCTGATTCACAAATTATCTTTTAATATAAGGAAAAATTAAAAGGGCTTTTATTATTTTTATTATAAATATAGAAATAACAAAAAAGTATGTTTTGCAAAGCAAGAGCATACTTTTGCACTTTCAAACACTATAGCTTAGTGTTTTAAAGAAAAGTATGTTTTGTTTTGCTTTCATAGGTTAGAAAGACAAGCTTATTAGTCTCAGTTTGAGATACTCTGCCAAGACAATGTATTTTTTGAACAGCTGAGATTATTGAACGCTAACATTTATAAAAAGGCAATTTTATTTTCATCATTTGTCTTCTTTCCTCAGAGTTCCTGAGAGTTTATGTTTTGGTTTTTATATAATAGTATAGAGTGCAGTATCTGTTACCATGAAGAAATGTTCAACAACCACAAAAATTTTAGTCATCCCTTTCATCTAACAGAATAAGTTAAAAACCTTTCAATTTGATGGTGTGCCTAAAAACTACAGCCCATAAATTGGGAGCAATTTTATCTCAAGACCATGTGTTTCATTTCATAACTCTTCTTAGTTTTTAAAAAAGTCAGAGGCAACAATAGATTATATAATTAAAATGAATAATAAATTTAAAATATTTTAATACAATCAAATAGCAGAGAGTTTTATCTATAATATATATGTTTAAGAAATCACTTGGAAAAACTGTGTCTTTTTCTCACTAAATACTAGTTTCATTAAGTATTTAAAAGCTTAGAGAGAAAAATCATATGAAGAAACTTTTTTTTTATTTAAACTGAATCTGTCCACCATCAAATTGATTTACAGTACATTCACATGCACATTTTGTGGATTAGTGCACAAATAGCTTAATTCAGGCAATGCCACTGCAGTTTCGTTATCTGAACAGCTGTATTAACTCCATCTTCTAGGAAATAGAATGCTTCTTGAACCTCATCAGCAATGGATTTCACTAAGATTAACTCACAATGCACAAAGAATTTAGAGTAGGAGATGTTTAATAATAATCTGTAAAATATAATTGTTTGTTCTTCATAATAACATTGATGACAATGTAATGGAATTCACGTATTATGGAGGTAAAGTCCCATGAAACCCAATTTTGATTAAGAAGAAATATGCTAATTATTCATTTTATAAAATAGGAAGGAGATGATTCACTACTTATAACTGTGGTACCTGTTAAATCATATAAAACATCTGGAAAAATGAAAAAGAATTTTGAGGATCTAGAAAAAGAACGTGAAGAGAAAGAAAGGATCAAGTATGAGGAAGATAAAAGAGTAAGATATGATGAACAACGACGATCTCTCAAGGAAGCAAAGTGTCTTTCATTAGTTATGGTAAGTTTTTGTTTGTTTGTTTTTTAAGAAACAAATCAAGGCAGTTTAAGTTAGCCATTTTCCTTTATGAATAAAAGGTGGGTTTTCATAATGTTTTCTCAGGATGATGAAATAGAAAGTGAAGCAAAAAAAGAATCACTTTCTCCTGGAAAATTGAAACTAACTTTTGAAGAACTGGAGCGACAAAGACAAGAAAACCGAAAGAAGCAAGCTGAAGAGGAAGCAAGGAAACGTTTAGAAGAAGAGAGGCGTGCTTTTGAAGAAGCAAGGCAGCAAATGGTAAATCTACATAAACCTTACAATTAATATTAATGAAGTTAGCTGGCTTTAGATAAGGTTCATTATTATAAATTCAAAGAGATTTTACATATAGAAGGGCTGATTTTCCAGTTGTATACGTATTTCATATATAAAATATGTCTAGGCCAGGCATGGTGGCTCACGCCTGTAATTCCCAGCACTTTGGGAGGCCAAGGTGGGTAGATCACCTGAGGCTGGGAGTTTGAAACCAGCCTGGGCAACATTGTGAAATCCCATCTCTACTAAAAATACAAAAATTAGCTGGCTGTGTTGGCACACACCTGTAATCCCAGCTACTTGGGAGGCTAAGGCACGAGAATCACTTGAACCCAGGCGATGGAGGTTGCAGTGAGCCAAGATTGCACCATTGCACTCCAGCCTGGATAACAAAGTGAGACTGTCTCAAGAAAAAAAATCCATACCAGGCCGGGCGCGGTGGCTCAAGCCTGTAATCCCAGCACTTTGGGAGGCCGAGACGGGCGGATCACGAGGTCAGGAGATCGAGACCATCCTGGCTAACACGGTGAAACCCCGTCTCTACTAAAAAAATACAAAAACTAGCCGGGCGAGGTGGCGGGCGCCTGTAGACCCAGCTACTCGGGAGGCTGAGGCAGGAGAATGGCGTAAACCCGGGAGGCGGAGCTTGCAGTGAGCTGAGATCCGGCCACTGCACTCCAGTCCGGGCGACAGAGCGAGACTCCGCCTCAAAAAAAAAAAAAAAAAAATCCATACTGTTTTCCAGTTTCCACTCTGGGGCATTTTACCCAATATGCTTTAAATTTTTATTTTTATAAATTGTTATTAATATATAAGTATGCAAAATAATTACTCAATGAACCTGGTTTCCTTCATCTGTTAGTTCAATCTGCAGTGTACTTAGTGACATGGATGCAGGACTGATTATAAGTGTAAACTTGTCCTCAGCAGTCCAGTTTTTCAACTGTTTGAACATGCCAGAATAACAGTTTACAGTGGAATATGCAGTTTACCCTATTAAGTGTATCTGTGTATGTATTTGTGTGCATGCCTCTGTGTGTGTGTGTGTGTGTGTGTGTGTGTGTGTGTGTAGTGTGGTGGTTAAGAGCATGGATTGTGGAGCCGGATTGTCTAGATTCAGATATCAGCCATTTACTAACTGTGTAACCATGGACAACTGTTTTAATCTCTCGCTGTGTTAATTAAATAAATCTCTCTCTTAGTTTCTTGTTTTTTAAAACGGTAAAAACGAAAGCGCCTACTTCTTTTTTTGTTAACTTCCACAATGACTTGGATTTTTTTAAATGCCTATTTCTTAAATGGTTAAATGAGTTACTATCTAGGAAGCACTTAAAATGGTGTTTGTTACATATACAGTAGTTCTTCGAAAATGTTAACTATTATTATGGTATTAATAGATTTATCAATAAAAAGTAAAATTGAAATAAGAATACACTGATTCATTTTAAGATTTAAAAATGGGCCAGGCATGGTGGCTCATGCCTGTAATCTCAGCACTTTGGGAGGCTGAGGCGGGCAGATCCCTTGAGCCCAGGAGTTTGAGACCAGCCTGAGCAACATGTGGAAACCATGTTTCTACAAAAACAAATACAAAAATTAGTCAGGTGTAGTGGCACCGACCTTTGCTTGAGCCTGGGAAATCAAGGCTACAGTGAACTATGAATGAGCCACTGGACTCCAGCCTGGGTGACAGAGTGAGACCCTGTCTCAAAAAAAAAGGATCTAAAAATGGAATATTTGTATTAAAGTTACAGAAATTTCTTGATCAGCTTTCTTGAATGATGTTCTAGTAATTATATATATAAAAATTTAATTTTCTAGACATTTCTTTGAAAATGTTATTACTCAGGGCCGGGCGCGGTGGCTCAAGCCTGTAATCCCAGCACTTTGGGAGGCCGAGACGGGCGGATCAC
>NW_012116921.1:1943020-1943523 GCF_000951035.1 Colobus angolensis palliatus
TGTTATTACTCTTGGGTATAGCTGCATAGTATCTACATATTTTAGATACTTCTGGTTGTCAACTTAATAAAGAAATAGTATTATTAAATAATAATGCATTTCAATGGATATTATAGTAAATTTAATAATAAATTAAAACTTTAATGATAAAATCATAAAGCTGGAATTTTACATAAAATAGTTCTAGATAATAATCTTTTATCTGATTAGTATAAGGCACCATAGTTCACAGTTAAAAAAAAAACTACAAAAATTACAAAATGAGAACCTTATTTTACTACCAAAGAGATTCTGTGTAGACCCCAATGATAGCACACACATACACATTTTATATTTGTTCTGGGAAAGTTAATACTCAACAGTAACCCCTCACTGCAGCCTCAACCTACTTGGCCCAAGGGATCCTCCCACCTCAGCTTCTCGAGTAGCTGGGACTACGGGCACAGACCACCACAATGGCTATAATGTGTTTTTTGGTTTTTAGTAGAGACGAGGTCTTGCTC
>NW_012116921.1:1944653-1971573 GCF_000951035.1 Colobus angolensis palliatus
GATGGTCTCGATCTCCTGACCTCGTGATCCGCCCGTCTCGGCCTCCCAAAGTGCTGGGATTACAGGCTTGAGCCACCGCGCCCGGCCGAGAATATATTAATAGAATCATTAGACTTTAGAGAATACCCTATTATTTCTGGAATCTGTGCGAAGAGTAGAAATGGCAAATGTATTTTGAAGTCTCCCAACTGGTGGAATAACACCAGTTGATTGAAGGTATTTGCTTCAGTTTAGTGTTCAGAAGATTCTGATTTAAATTGCCATGCTTGGCACAAAGGATGGAATATTATTTCCCTTCTCTGGGAAGACATGTTTTCCAGAACTAAGTATCCAAGGAAGAAGAAGAAGTAGGGAGATTCCTCCCCTAACTTTTCCTTTCTTCCTCTCCATTCTTTCCCCACCTCCTTCCCACACTCCCTTTTCCCCTCCTTCATTCCTTTATTTCCTTCCTTCTTTATTTTTAGTTTTCATCCCACCCACTATATATTAAGTGACCTGAGTCATTTAATCAGAATCATTTCTCTCTCCAAAATGCTCACCCATCACTCCTGGAAATTGATACCTAACTTAACTGTTACAAGGTTATGACTGTACTTCCTATACCAGTTTTATGTTTGTACAATGTATAGTTATCTGACAAACAATTTTCAAGCAATTTGAGACTTGAGCCCTGCATCTCCTTCTTGATACATTGTAATTGGCTTTGGTAATATCATAAGCTGGTTTTCTTCCTCAATATAGGTGAGCATCAGACACATATGTCCAAGTATTTATTTGGCTTTATCGCCCACACAGATACTCAAATCAGAAACTTGGAAGCCTGAAACACTTCTATCTTCTTATTCATGCCTGATGTTCAACCAGTCACTAAGTCTCATTTATTCTGCCTCCTAAATCACTCTAAAATCTGTCAGTTTCCCCTCCATTTTCCACTGCCACTACTATAATCCAAGTTACTGTTACAGTTTGCCTGGGACCAACTCCTAATTAACTTGTTATTTTACCTGTAACCAATTCTTTCCTGTAAGGCCAGGAGTGATCTTTAAGAAGAAAGAAATTTTGATTGTGTTTTGTTACTGTTTTGCTTAATATGTTCACACTTTTCTTAAGTAAAAATCCAAAAACTTCTAAAACAAATTTCTTTATAGTCTTGCTCTTGTATATTGCTCCCGTTTCATTTCTTGATTCTTCCTTAATCTGCTCTTTGTTCCAAATATGCTAAATTTGTTTGTATTTCTTCAAAGTGAGACTCTCTCAGCCTTCACACTGTCTGAAAGATGTCCCTCACTCCTTTCCCTATGCTCTCCTAATTCCAATTCATAACTTTCCATTTCCTCTGGAAAGCCTTTCCTGATAATAAGCACCTTCTTCCATGAATTCTTACAGCATTTAGTACTCTTCTATCATAGCGCTAATCCTGTATTGTTATCACGTATGGCTGTCTTTTCCACTCCATGAGGCCAAGACTGTTATCAAACATGTGGCACAATGCCTAGCATAACAGACCTCCAGTAAATGTTGATGGAACAAGTGATATTGAAATCTTGCGTGCAGTAGGTAATCCCTGATTCATAAATGGTTTCTACATAGAAATCCTACAGACGTTGTGAATGCACTTAATTTTTGGAGAATAAGCAGGTTTAGAAGCGGTAGAAGAGAAGTAACTGTGAAGATTACAAGACCTAGTCCTCGGGGCAGATATGTAGGCCAAAACTGCATTTTTACCATGATTCACTAGTGGAAAAAAATGCAGGGGAGAAAACTGCATTAAAACAAAACCAAGTTTCCTAAACACATTTCTAAAGAGAAGAGAGAAAAACTTCCTTTTACATTTATATTGTTTTCTTATCCACAAATAAGTATTGTAATTTATCCAGGAGTAAGTATTGTGATTCCTTACTATAGCTTAGTTCATACATATATAAAATTTAAAAATTACAGGCAGTCTTTGAATTGTAAACCACTTAAACATCATTTCTGAGTTGAAATAGTTCTGTGGTAAAGCCTGGATTGCCTTGATAAAACTTGGAGCAAATGAATAATACCCCTTGTCTTGTTCTCCTATGTCTATTTCAACCACAGGGTCACAGTTCAGGCCAGAGGGTTATGTTATACCATGCCTGGTCTATAATCTTTTTTTTTTTTTTTTTGAGATGGAGTCTCGCTCTGTCACCCAGGCTGGCGTGCAATGGTGTGATCTCGGCTCACTGCAACTTCCATCTCCCGGGTTCAAGTGATTCTCCTGCCTTAGCCTCCCCAGTAGCTGGGATTACAGGCACCCACCACCACACCCGGCTAATTTTTGTATTTTTAGTAGAGACGGGGTTTCACCATGTTGGTCAGTCTGCTCTCGAACTCCTGACTTCACGATCCACCTGCCTTGGCCTCCCAAAGGGCTTGGATTACAGGCGTGAGCCACTGTGCCTGGCCTATAATCTTATTAGAAAGATTTTGAAGTTTGAATCCCAGCTTTGCCACATAGTATTTGTGTTGACTTTAGACAATTACTTTTCAGTGCCTCAGTTTCCTTGTCTGTAAAATGATATTAGTAACTACTTCATAGGGTTATAGGATTTAATAAATTAATACATGTAAAGTGCTTATAACTGTACTTGGCAGCTCTCAGTATCATCTATTATTATTTCTTTAAAATTAGCCTTACAGCAAATAAACAATAAACTCATAGCACTAAGAATGATTTTTGCCTGATTATGAAGAGATCATGATGGGTTATCTAATTCATTCAGACAAAATCATGATTAACTTAAACGCTTTAATTACCAAATTGGAGAGCCGTTTTAATCCAATTAAAAATGTTCTCAAATTAGGAAATCTTAATGTCTAATTCAAAGTACTCATGGTATGAATAAAGTATTTTTTGTCTTCATTGTGATGGAGAATAGATGGTTACCATTTCCTGGTAACCTGATAGTTACAAAATACCTCAGTCTTACATTTACCAATAATTCTTCCCATTTATTTATTTATTTATTTTTGAACACTGTGTTGAGACTTTCTTGTTTACTGTTAAGTCCCCTTGTTTTTTGTTCAGTGTGAAACCTGTTTAAGAAATCCGGCTGGGCACGGTGGCTCACGCCTGTAATCTCAGCACTTTGGGAGGCCAAGGCGGGCAGATCACCTCAGGTCAGGAGTTCAAGACCAGCCTGACCAACATGGAGAAACCCTGTCTACTAAAAATACAAAATTAGCCGGGTGTGGTGGCGCATGCCTGTAATCCCAGCTACTCGGGAGGCTGAAGCAGGAGAATTGCTTGAATCTGGGAGGCGGAGGTTGCGGTGAGCCAAGATCACACCATTGCACTCCAGCCTGGGCAATAAGATTGAAACTCTGTCTCAAAAAACAAAAACCAAAATTAAAAACAAACAGTAAAGAAATCCCAGTTTCTTCAAGAAATAGTCCCTTTTTAGTATGTTTAATTCTGGCCAGAGTGATAAAATAATTATTTTAAATAGGTAGTAGATGATGACTCCCCCGAGATGTATAAGACAATCTCTCAAGAATCTCTTACACCGGGAAAACTGGAAATTAATTTTGAAGAATTATTAAAACAAAAAATGGAAGAAGAAAAACGACGAACAGAGGAAGAACGGAAGCATAAGCTAGAAATGGAGAAACAAGAATTTGAACAACTGAGACAGGAAATGGGAGAGGTAAGATTTTAAGAAGTATCTATTTATATTACCCATATTTATTAGCTAAATATTTTACTTATATCACCTTATAATAACTTTGTATTATTATTCACCTTTAGGAATATACATAGTCGACATACTACTATGAGGTGCTTACATGGTACAGGCGTCTGCACAATTATGTGTACTTTCTAGTCTGCTTTAACTACTCCTTCCTGGCTAGTTCAATAAAAAAGTATCGAGGTTTGCAAGGGACTGAGCTATTACTATTTATTTATATTTATAGTTCATAAATATGCATATATTCAATACATATATATAGACTATACAGTGCCAGCTTCATGGGCATGCACCTTGTGCACTCACAAGACTCCATGTTCAGAAGGCCCTGCATTTGGGGTTTAATGTTGAGGTTGCTGTCTTGAAATTCTTTTTTGTGGTGTGAACATGGCTCACTGCAGCATCGACCTCCTGTGCTTACGTGATCCTCATGTCTCAGCCTTCTGTGTAGCTGGGACTTTAGGTGCATGCAGCACCATGTCTGGCTAATTTTTAATTTTTTTTTCTTTTTTTGAGATGGAGTCTTGCTCTGTCGCCCAGGCTGGAGTGCAATGGCACGATCTCGGTTCATTGCACCCTCCACCTCCCAGATTCAAGCAATTCTCCTGCCTCAGCCTCTCGAGTGGCTGCGATTACAGGCATGTGCCACGATGCCTGGCTAATTTTTGTTATTTTTAGTAGAGACGAGTTTCACCATGTTGGCCAGGCTGATCTCGAACTCCTGACTTCAGGTGATCCGCTCACCTTGGCCTCCCAAAGTGCTGGGATTACAGGTGTGAGCCACTGTGCCCAGCACTTTTTTGGTTTTATTTTTTTTGAGACGGATTCTCGCTCTATCGCCCAGGATGGAGTGTAGTGGCGCGATCTTGGCTCACTGCAAGCTCCGCCTCCCGGATTCCCCTGCCTCAGCCTCTGGAGTAGCTGGGACTACAGGCGCCTGCCACCAGACCCGGCTAATTTTTTGTAATTTTTGGTATTGATGGAGTTTCCCCGTGTTAGCCAGGATGGTCTCGATCTCCTGACCTCGTGATCCACCTGCCTCAGCTTCCCAAAGTGCTGGGATTACATGCGTGAGCCGGGCCTTTTTTTTCTCTCTCTAAAGATGGGGTGATCGCACTTTGTTGCCCAGGCTGGTCTCCAACTCCTGGCAAGCGATCCTCCCACCGGAGCCTCCCACAGTTCTGGGATTACAGGCATTAGCCATCATGCCCAGCCACTGTCTTGAAATTCTTAATTTTACCTTTGAATTTGTGTGTTTATATAGTGAAAGCTGATTGGACGATGAAGCATGCCCTTTATAGCTTTTGCTTATTAGAGCTTCACGCCGCCTTCCTGCCTCCCTGGAATGGGTTTTCTTTCTTTCTTTTTTTTTTTTTTTTGAGACGGAGTCTTGCTCTGTCGCCCAGGCTGGAGTGCAGTGGCCGGATCTCAGCTCACTGCAAGCTCCGTCTCCCGGGTTCAGGCCTGGAATGGGTTTTCATCAGCCTCCTTCCCAAGGCCCTGCCTAACTTTCTTCCCTCTTGGGACTCTGCCGCTATCCCTCTGGGTGGCCCGGGTTGCGTGGGCAGCAGAAGAGAAAAGTAGAATTGGGGCCTGTATTCACCATCAGCCTTGGTCCCTGCCAGGGGCCAGGACACACACATGAACAGGATCGGGGTCTAACATGTAGCCTCATGACTTGGACTGGCAATGCTATGGCATGTTTGGCAGGCACCTTGGTGGGGTCCTCTCACCAACTTATGACCTAGGAACCGAGTGAGTTCCTACACAGAAGTTGCAATCTCTTGGAAGGTGCCCGTTTTTTATGGGTTGGGGCATTGGGCATGTGGGAAGTTTTACTTCTCTGCCCCAGGTGTGGCTGGCAAATTATCTAGTGGACCCTGAGAATATAAATATAAATGTATAAATAAATACCAGCAATGTGCTGTAGGAAAATATTCCAAGGTCTAGGTTTCTTATGAGTCGTGTATTTTCACCCCACATAGTCTAAAAAGTGGAAATAGTATAAAGGAACGTTTTCTCTTACCCCTTGGTTGAGTCAAGAAATTAAGCTTCATGTCATAACATCCCAGACTGTGACACCCTCTGCCTCCACCTTTTAAAACTCTGCCTAGAACTTTAGGTCTTCTCCAGGAAAAGTATACCAGGAATACCTGTAGTATTTTACTATTCCATATGGTGGTATTAGAGTTTGATAAATATTACAAAGGACTAGTAATAATAAATTGTGGAAAGTCAGAGGAAAGAAATCTGAACAAAAGAACAAGATGGGCCGGGCATGGTGGCTCACGTCTGTAATCCCAGCACGTTGGGAGGCTGAGGCAGGTAGATCACGAGGTCAGGAGATCGAGACCATCCCGGCTAACATGGTAAAAACCCGTCTCAATTAAAAAAACACAAAAAATTAGCCGGGCCTGGTGGCAGACGCCTGTGGTCTCAGCTATTCGGGAGGCTGAGGCAGGAGAATGGTGTGAACCTGGGAGGCGGAACTTGAGTGAGCCGAGATTGCGCCACTGCCCTCCAGCCTCGGCCTCCCAAAGTGCTGGGATTACAGGCGTGAGCCACTGCACCTGGCCTACTGTTCTTTCAATTATTTTTTTGCCTTCCCCTAACAAAGACCTTCCTGCAACTCCTAGGAAAAGCTAATTTTGTCATGAATATTTTAGTTTTAGCAGGTTATTAAGGGATATCAGAGGATTTTAACCATATTCCCTGATGCGAATAGTATTTTAAGTAGAATGTTTTCAATAATGCCTTAAATTTGTAGCACCATTTTGAGTTAGTAAATCTGGACACTGCATTTAGAGAAGAGGTTAAGCTGTATTTTTGGTTTCAAATAAGAAATAGTGCACATTTTTTGGATGGTTTATTGTACAAACTAGTATGCTGATATTCAATTTTTTTTTTTTTTTTTTGAGTCACGCATGGTGGCATGTGACTGTAGTCCCAGCTCCTTGGGAAGCTGAGGCAGGAGGATTGCTTAAACACAGGAATTCAAGGCCAGCCTGGGCAACATAATGAGACTCTTTCTAAAACAGCAGCAAAAAACTTATTATTTTTTTTTTAAGGAAGAGGAAGAAAATGAAACATTTGGATTGAGCAGAGAATATGAAGAACTGATCAAATTAAAAAGGAGTGGCTCTATTCAAGCTAAAAACCTAAAAAGCAAGTTTGAAAAAATTGGACAGTTGTCTGAAAAAGAAATACAGAAAAAAATAGAAGAAGAGCGAGCAAGAAGGAGAGCAATTGACCTTGAAATTAAAGAGCGAGAAGCAGAAAATTTTCATGAGGTATATTACCCTTATATTTAACACAGTTATGATACAGTAATAATAACAAATTTAACAGAAGTAACATTGGCTTTGAAATAAGTTTTAGTACTTAAAATTAATCATGGTGTATACAGTAATCTGGGAAGTAAATAGCAAAAACACATGTAGATCTTAGACTTTGAAAGACTAGCATTGTTTCAAAATCACCTTTATCAGTGTTAAAACCTATAGTGAATGTCAAATGGTTCACTCTAGCAAAAATGTTCAAAAGTATTTTTTGGCTGGGCATGGTGGCTCATGCCTATAATCCTAGCACTTTGGGAGGCCAAGAAGGGAGGATCACATGATCCAGGAGTTCTAGGTTAGCCTGGGCAACATAGTGAAACCCCATCTCTACAAAAAAATTATACAACTAAAATAATGTTTTTTGGCATATGTTTTAGTTGAGTCAGTAGAACCAGTGTATATTCAAGTTAAACTCCAGATTATTAACACTTTATTTTTTAGATGAAACCCATAAAGTCTAATACTTGCTCAAAGTTACAGCAGTAATTCAGTGTGGAAGAGCCTAAATGAGAATTTTGATGACATGAATTTGAATTACCTTCCAACATAAAATAAAGAGGCAATCACTGACCTGTAATATCCCTTCTAGCTTAAGGACTATTTCTGTGATTATGAATACTGGTTTAAATCAGATCTAGAAATTTTTTTTCTGCCAGCATTCCTATCCTATAATGTTTAACAGAATTTAACCTATATTCTAGAAATATATTTTGATCAAGTATTTAGCTAGCAAAACAGATATGGGAATTTGGGAGCGCCTTCAGAGGAGACTGAATAAAAGGACAGAACGAAGAAACTGTATGCCAATTATTGGGACTATAAGCAATTCATTATTATTGAGGCATGCATGAGTGCAAAGGACAGCAAAAGATAATGAAGATGCAAGCATAATTGAGATGATGATGGAGTCTTAGATGCCATGTGAAGGAATTCTTTTGTTTGTTTTTGTTTTTTTTTGAGACGGAGTCTGGCTCTGTCTCCCAGGCTGGAGTGCAGTGGCCGGATCTCAGCTCACTGCAAGCTCCGCCTCCCGGGTTTACGCCATGCCATTCTCCTGCCTCAGCCTCCGGAGTAGCTGGGACTACAGGCACCCGCCACCTCGCCCGGCTAGTTTTCTTTTTTTTTTTGTATTTTTAGTAGAGATGGGGTTTCACCGTGTTAGCCAGGATGGTCTCGATCTCCTGACCTCGTGATCCGCCCGTCTCGGCCTCCCAAAGTGCTGGGATTACAGGCTTGAGCCACCGCGCCCGGCCAGGAATTCTTAAAACATGGATATTGGCAGGGCACAGTGGCTCACGCTTGTAGTCCCAGCACTTTGGGAGGCCGAGGTGGATGTGTCACTTGAGTCATTTCAAGGCCAGCCTGGGCAACATGGCAAAATCGTATCTGTACAAAAAACACAAAAAAATTATCCGAGCATGGTGATGTATGCCTGTAGTTTCAGCTACTTGGGAGGCTGAGGTGGGAGGACTGATTTGAGCCTGGGTGGTTGAGGCTGTAGTGGACTGTGATTGCACCACTGCACTCCAGCCTGGGTGTCAGAGCAAGACCCTGTCTCTAAAACAATAAAGCATGGATATTGTCAGACAGATATTGTCTATATAGCTAGATCATGCTGAAGCTATGTGGTCTTAGATACATACATTAAAAAATCATTCAAGGCCAGGCGCGGTAGCTCACGCCTGTAATCCCAAGCACTTTGGGAGGTCAAGGAGGGTGGATCACCTGAGGTCAGGAGTTCAAGACCAGCCAACATTGTGAAACCCTGTCTCTACAAAAATACAAAAATTAGCTGGGCATAATGATGGGTGCCTATAATCCCAGCTACTAGGGAGGCTTAGGCAGGAGTATGGCTTGAACCCGGGAGGTGGATATTGCAGTAAGCCGAAACTGCACCACTGCACTCTAGCCTTGGCAACAGAGTGAGACTCCATCTCAAATAAATAAATAATTTGAATGACTACTATGTTCCTGCTTTGGACACAAGACATCAGTAACTAAACTTACAGTCCCTGTTCATATACTGTTTAGAATCTAATAGATGCGTTGGGGCTCGGGAGGGGTGGAAAACAATTATCAGGTGGTTAACGAAAGCTATGAAGATTAATAAAGCAGAGTAAGAGAAATAACAGTATATGTTACTGTTTTGTACAGGGTCAGAGAAGGCCTGAGGATTTGAACTAGGGCTGGGATGGAAAGGACAAATAAGTATGCAGGAGTCAAAACTGGCAGGACTTGGGGATGGTGATGGAGAGGAAGAAAGAGGAAGGAATAGTGAGAGTATATAGTAAAAATACGGGAAACCAGACTAGTTTGGAAGAGGCTCCATAAGCTATTTGAGACAAATGGAGATGCTGTGAAACATCAACTAATTTGAAATGCACCTAAGTTTGTGTGACATACAAGCCTAAGGCCTGGGTTAGTTGTAGATAAACCTTTTCATCATTGCCAAAAGCAAACACCATTTCTATTTTTTAACATCTAAAAAATTTTGAACATTTTTAACATGTTGGATCTGTTGTTTTGGGGATATATACGTGGATATAACATGCCTTGAAGAAGTTCAGTCTATGGCCAGGCGCGGTGGCTCAAACCTGTAATCCCAGCACTTTGGGAGGCCGAGGCGGGTGGATCACCAGTTCAGGAGATTGAGACTATCCTGGCCAACATGGTGAAACCCTGTCTCTACTAAAAATACAAAAATGAGCTGGGTGTGGTGGCACAGGTCTGTAGTCCCAGCTACTCAGAAGGCTGAGACTGCACCCCAGCCTGGGGATAGAACGAGACTCCGTCTCAAAAAAAAAAAAAAGTTTAGTCTAATGACGTATGACTGAAGAAAATTCTCATTGTTGTAAGTACTACAATAGAAGTTATTACAGAATCAAACTAGGTGGAGTCCATATACCTAGGATATGTTTAACAGGGCCAAGGTGACATTTAAGCTGAGTGTGAAGGCTGAATAAAAGTTACAGGTAAAGAGGAGAGGCATTCCAGATAGAGGAGAAGCCTTTCAGATTAACTCAGAGGTTGTAAAAATGTATTTGGGGAATGGAAAACAGGTTCAAAGGACTACAAGGCAAAGGTCACAGAATAAGTGATAGGATACAAAGTTGTAAAATAAGTTGTGGCTAGTTAATGAAGGTCTCTTTAAATCTTGCAGGCACTATGATCTGGGAAACAATGTTAATAATCAACTCTTTAGGTCAGAGTAATGAAATATTTAGGTTTATGCAAGAATTCTGGGACTACGGAGGATGAACTGGAAGATAGGCATGAAGTTGGGGCCAAGGGAGAAAAACAGACCTAATTAACAAAGCTAGGTTAGACTCTGGTATTGGTTAGAAGTTAAACAGACAAAAAAGGATTATAGGTTGCTTTTTGGGCAATTGGTTGCAGAGGGGGCTATCATTACTTCAGGATAACTAGATGATGCTATAAAGAAATGAGGTCTGGGGAGTTGGGGTGGATAGTTTTGGCATGTAAAGTTTGAGCGATATTTGGATAAGGTAAAGGCAGTCTAACAAAGGTCCTGAACTAAGGTGTGAGGCAAGCAGATTCTAACTTTTATGGATAGCAATGGAAAGTACAAGTAGATAAAGCTGCTTAGAAAGTTAATTGTTGAAAGTGAATTAAACCCTGGAGAACATCAACATTTAGTGGATGAATGGCCCAAGATCAGTATTTATAGGTGTAACATGGAAGGTAAAGAAAAGTTCAATCAGCATGCACTTACTTCCTTTTGTCACCAGTAGTGAAACTCTAGCAGTCATACCTATACCTACAAAATATGTAGGTAAGAAAAACAAAAATAAGTGACTTCTTGTTTTCTTGCTGTTACTCTAGTATACATGGATGTGATATTAGGACATGGCTGAACTTTTATACCCCATCAGAATATCCATTGTCTGGAGGACAATGAAGTCCCTCCTATCATACCTTTCTGCGTTAAAGGTGATTGAACTCGTTATTTAAAAACAGGTTAACGGCTGAGCGTGGTGGCTTATGCCTGTAATTCCCAGCACTTTAGGAGGCTGAGGCGGGTGGATCACCTGAGGTCAGGAGTTTGAGACCAGCCTGGCCAACATGGCGAAACACTGTCTCTACTAAAAATACAAAAATTAGCTGGACGTGGTGGCAGACGCCTATAATCCCATCTACACAGGAGGCTGAGGCAGGAGAACAGCTTGAACCCGGGAGATGGGGGTTGCAGTGAGACAAGATCAGGCCACTGCACTGCAGCCTGGGTGACAGAGCAAGATGTATCAATGTTCAGTGTGTCTTCAAAATGTTTATATTCTGTCAAGGCTCAACTCATTTATATAACCTTACCTAATCAGAGAATTCCATCCCAGCTCCTGTAGCACTTAAACATGTACCCCTCATTTGGTACTTAAATGCCTTATATAACGTTTGAATTTCTAGAGTTTCTAATAAAGTCTACTCCAAAATTATCTTATGCCCCATTGTATCTCAAGGAAAATACACTGCCTAACTGCTGACTTCAACATTCATGGGCTGAGAGCACCAATGCCCTATAAAGAATGTACCTACAGAGTTCCATTTATATTACTCTCTTAGATTTCTTTCCCAGAAACATGTTTTAACCTGGCTTTTTAGGAGCTCAAGAAAAGTTAACAACTGTACTTGACTGAAGGACTGCTCATAAATTTTCAGCTCAAGAGAAATTATTTTACTTACTCAAATTTATTTTCTAAATGCAGGTTTGAGGCAGCTAAATGAATAGTTATGAATTTGCACAAACAGGCCAAAATCTGAAAGGCAAGTTATTAACGGGGAGGGACTCAGAATAGCAATTTTTGTACCTGCTGAAATATTCCATCTTAAAGGTTCATTTGGTAAACAACAAAAAAGTGTATACTGTGAACAAAGAGGTCCTTTTTAAGTCTCAGAAGTCTGTTCAGATAAAACTACAGTAAGCAAATCATGGTTTAACATGTATTTTTCTTAGTCTTTCATATATAATATTTTTTTAAAAAAAGCTATTCATTCATTCATTAGCAACAACCATAGTCAGGCATTATATTTATCAACTGAAGGTAAATAATGGCACAATCGACACATCAGGTAGCAGGCTGTCTGATGTCCCATGATTTTCTAACATCAAATAAAAAATATAATGCAGAGCCAGAAAAACGATCCAACTTTTTTAACCTCCTACTCCTTACATCGGAAATGAGATAGGTACGAGGTATGAGGTGTGAGGTGCAACACCTCAAACGGAAGTGAAACACCCGAACCAAGATTTTTCTTATATAGGCAATTAAACTAGCACTTGTTTCAAATTTCCCTTTAGTTGGATGTGGCAACGTGGAGCAATTTCTTCATAGTACTATGAAATATAAATGGTGAGATTTCCAACTAGATCCACAAATGCCTAGTTAGAAACCAAAGTCAACTACAACTGAAGTACTTTAGAAACCATGAATTAACTACCCACATTAACCCCACTCCACCAAAACTGCTCTAAAAGACCTTATCATTACCAAATTATTATTTTCCTAGACACACTATTTGACAGTTCAAACTCTGCTCTTAAATCACTCCCTTATTACCATGGCTTCCAACTCACCCCTCAGATGACATAAACATATTTTACTTAGTGATTCCCCCATGTTTCAGTCATTGCCTCTTTCAACAGTTGTCTCTGTTAGTTGTAAACACCCTTTCCCTGCCATTTCACCATTAATACATTATTTGGATGGAATTCACAGGGACGTAGTTCTAAGAAGGGTAAAGAAGGAAGATCATTAAGTGAGAAAGAATAGATTTTCTCCTATTATGTAGTAGGGAATGGTATGGACTTATGGGAATCAAGGGAGTATTTTTAACAATTATTTAGAATGTATAGTATTCCGACCTTTTTCAATTAAGTGCTATCAAAACCAAGCAGAGTTGGTAGGACAGATGGGCTAGGATCCCAGTGATTATTATTGTCCCAATGTCCCAGTGACATTCGGAGAAAAAGACTATAACTAAGAGAATGCTTCATTAAATATACCTATCACTTTTCCTGAACTGGGGAGTCAGAAAAAATCTGAATGTCTGCAGTGTAGCCAAAATATGCATTACAAACATGTTAATCATTTTGTGCTTCTAAGCAACAACTTTAGAAACTTGGTTTTTAGAAGGCAAGCAATTGTTAATCTTGGCCCACTTTCTTGCAGGAAGATGATGTTGATGTTAGGCCTGCAAGAAAAAGCGAGGCTCCATTTACTCACAAAGTGAATATGAAAGCTAGATTTGAACAAATGGCTAAGGCAAGAGAAGAAGAAGAACAAAGAAGAATTGAAGAACAAAAGTTACTACGCATGCAGTTTGAACAAAGGGAAATTGATGCAGCACTACAAAAGGTACCAGGCTTACATATCCTTTATTTTCCAAAGATGCCCTCTTAAAACCCACAGTTTTATAATTAGGTGGGTTAAAAAAATGTTTTAATAGCTTTCTTTCAAGTCACTGGAATGTACTGTTAAGTACACTTTGTAGTAGGCATACTTTTATGTTCTTTACTTAAAAAACAAATTTCACTTCAAAATTGTTACTAAATAGCTGCCCTGAAAATACTGTATTATAAATGCCAACCTGAATCCATTTATTTTAATATAGAAAAGAGAAGAGGAGGAGGAGGAAGAAGGTAGCATCATGAATGGCTCCACTACTGAAGATGAAGAGCAAACCAGATCAGGAGCTCCATGGTTCAAGAAGCCTCTTAAAAACACGTCAGTTGTAGACAGTGAGCCAGTCAGATTTACTGTTAAAGTAACAGGAGAACCCAAACCAGAAATTACATGGTGGTTTGAAGGAGAAATATTGCAGGATGGAGAAGATTATCAATATATTGAAAGGGGAGAAACTTACTGCCTTTACTTACCAGAAACTTTCCCAGAAGATGGAGGAGAGTATATGTGTAAAGCAGTCAACAATAAAGGATCTGCAGCTAGTACCTGTATTCTTACCATTGAAAGTAAGAATTAATCACTTTTTATCTTTTATTCTATTAATTTTTTTTTTTTTCTTAAAATCACTTTTCTTCTTCTCTTTTTTAGCTGATGACTACTAGCTCCCCTTCCCTCTCCTTGGAACTTTCTCTTTCACTCCAGCTTTCTTACTACATCCATCTTTTCTGTGGTGGGGCCAAAAAAGGAAACCAGGAGTGCCACTATGTTGACTTCTTATTCCTTTTCGTAACAGTCTTCAAAACACAGCTCATCTAAAGAATGCCTTCTTCTTTTCCAAATAAGCATCAGATTTATCGCCTATTATGCAGTAACAGTCAATAAAATGTACTTATGGGGGGGGAATTAATTATTCTGTCAGAACCTATTATAAAGGCTGTGTATTTCCCATAGACGTTTACAGAAACTATGTTAAAAACACACACACACACCCCTAAGTAGAATACATTATTTTGCATGAAGGAATGGCATTTCTGAGCTTTTTACACCTAAAATTAGGCTGAAATAGCTGAGATAATTAATTTGGAACCTATCAATTTGAGTGGACTTTTTCTTTAGTAGTATACCATTTTGGTGGTTGTTTCAAAGTCTTTCTGAAGCAGATATATTGGGATTGGAGCGGGGTGGGGAAGTGTCACTCCTTTTAGAGGAAAAGGGGAGGAGCATGGAGAAAAACAAAAATTAAAGGACTTTTAAGAAAGACTGCCTATACAGTGTTGAGTGTTGAGGATAATTAAACATGTTATTTTTCGAACGTAATATATAATTAAATTTATAAAGCAAATTTATGTGATCTTGTCTGAGCAAATTATATTTTAATAAAAAATTTTTGTATTAATAGTTCACTGAAGAGAAAACACTTTCAACATAGCTGAAGGTTTCAAGATCTAAATGTATCAGACTTAGGGAAAAAGTGGAACAACCTTCAATTTAAAATTCTAGTCTTTAAAATGAGTTTGTAAATAATTAGCTATTATGTTCTATTAAGTTGTTTTATATTTTAATTTTCTGGAAGACAATTTTATTTTACAATGTGAACCCAAATAAAGTAACTTCTGTATTTAAAAGTCTTTCTGTATTTTAAAAAGACTTGCACAACCAGATGGTACCCCTTTATCATTAGAACTTTTTAAAAATCATCTTTTCTTACAGTAAACATTAAAAAAAACCCAGTCAAGTAGAAAATTTTACCAAGTAATATATGTATAAAAAACCACAAAGCACTCCCTTATAATATTCATCAATGTACATTTATTTATTGAGGAAACCATAATGAATACAAAATTACAGCTAACATGTGACCTTTTACATACAATGTCATTAAAGCAAACTCTAAACCACAGTTTGTAAAGTATTCAATTTACCTCAAGTCCAAGCTGCATCTCCCTAAGACACTGTTCCCATCACAGTAGCCATTTTAAGCCAATCTTCTTTTTACACACGGGTAGTTTCTGTAGAGAACATTTTTCTCAGGACGAAAATGCATCGAGCATGCATAAGAAAAAATATATATATATGTGCAAATACATTTAAGAGTTTCTATAGGGGTATCACTGAAGAAAATAAAACCCTGGGATTTGCTTATTAAAAGCACCAATTTAAAAAAATCCCTCAAAAGCTTATATTGTGACAAGAAAAATGAAGTCACTAACTCAACAAAAAATAAGGTTATTTTCAGAACCAAAATTATCTTTAATTAGGTATTGTTAAAATGCATTTTAAAGTGAGGCAGAGTTTGCAGAAAATAAAAACAAGACATCCTCACTGATTAGTAAACTCGACATCATTATTCTACACAACAGATAACTTTCTAAGTAGAGCTGATTTTACTGGCAGAGTATTCAAACAAAATGCTATATCACTTCTGAATTACTCCCCTTTCCCTCTGAAGGTACTCTGCTATTCCTACCCAAACCCACCCTTATGAATTAACTACCAAGATAATTTGTTTAAAAGATATATTTTACAATGTTTATAAACAACTAGTATTAAATTACTAGTTTTAGTATTAAAACCATTTTTTGTATTAAAAAATAAAACTATACTTCTCATTTCTAAAAGAAACATCAAACCATAGAATTCTAAGTATCACCACACTAAGCTGTCTTAAAAAAAACTAAAAACATGGTCAAATTTTTGTTTAAGTGCTAAATAAGTCAGTTCAATTTCAATCTAAACTATACATTGTTTCTAACACTAATATCCAATGCATTCAAATCAACTGGCTCACCTTTTCTGCTTTCCATTTATTTCAGATTTAAGACCAGCGTCATTTAAAATAATGCTTATATTATCAGTGAAGGCTTATGGTAATGAATAAAAGAATTCTCATGAGACAGAAACAGTGCCCCAATATCTATTATCATTCATCTATCTATATTTTTGTTTAATAAAAATGCAATCTACAACTAACCAAAACTCGACAGGCTCTCAAGTTTCAATGAGTCCCTTTATATTTACATACCTATCATTGACTATTAAAACATAACATACACATAAATGTGGTGTAGTAACTATGTAACTTAAGAAATTTAACAGTTCATGGAACATTTAAGATCAAGTGAATAGCACTTTAAAATGAAAAGTGATCAAAAGCAGGTACATTACACCCTATACCATATTATGTATGGGAATACATTTCATATTTCTCAATTATGATTTGCCAATTTTACCTTCTACATTGAGCCCTTCTATGGTCCATGCTCATCGGCTCACCAATGGCATACACTCAAAGGATTCCTCTTTATGGGTAACTATCTCAGGACCTGATTTTATGAGCTATGATTTGGTGCTTGCAGCATCTTCAGCACTGTGTGTGAAAATGAAGGCAGTATTTTTGAATATTTTTCTTTGTTGCAGAGATAAGCAGGAGTTTTAAAAGGATCAGCACATTTTAGAAATTGAATAAACAAAACTGATAAGATGCTGCTTTCATACATTCATCTTAACTCAAAATATGTACCAGTTAAAATCATCTATAAAAACACACAAACATTTTAAACTGGCAAAAAAATTAAATAAATGCAGCGTCAGTTATTAAAATATTATTAAATCAGAAAAATACTGATTGCTACAGATTATGAAAGGTTATTTGCTGTACCGTTAACATTTCACTGATGCACATGCCTTTTATCAAAACATACTGCCTTATAACTTTTTCCTTTTTCAGCATATAAATTTTGTCTAAGAAAAAAATCATAATAAAATTGTAACCCATAATATCCTTACTGAATTATTATAGTTTAAGAAAAAAAGAAAGAAATTATAGTTTGGGAGGGCAAATAAATTTTCTGTCCATCATATAAAACAGATTGTGAAGGCTGTTGAAGTTTCTAAACAAGTGATTTCCTAAATCTTGAAAACTGTGTAATTGTCCTTTCTTAATCTTAACACTTCTATATTTGGGGAAAAAATACAAAAAGATTTGGATGTAGATCAATTACTGCAGCAATCTACTCATCATTTTCTTGTCTTAATAAAAAAAAAAAAAGTAAAATAAAAAACATTACCCAGAAATGTAAACAGTTGCTTTAACAACTTACAGACTTTCCACTAAGATGGTAGCATAAAATAACAAAATACATTTTGGGGAAGCAGTAGCAGATTGCCTTTGAATACACAACCACAAAAACCTCACAGGGACAACATTAATGTACTGAAATATTTATTTATATATGTCCTTAGGTTGTGCTTACCTGGTGCTTTTTGCAGCAGAACCTAAGGTGGAAGGTCTGGGAAGGCACTGTGAAGTATAAATAATTGCACTGTTTGCAATTAATAAAGATTTTAAACCTTAAATGAATCAAAATCAACAGCCTCCAATTTGTGAGTTATGATACTGAATTCAACTGAACTACTTCTTCAGTTCAATTAATAAATGCACCACTTTCCTAAAAGGTCATCTATAAAACAGTATCATGCAAAATACTGCAATTGCTCACGTCAATACCCTACTCTTAAAGATAACAAATAGCTAACTCCTTAACTATTAAACTTCAAACTAGAACTATATATCCAGATCTAAATAAGGGTAAGGGAAGTCACTCTAGGTTATATAAAACAATCAAAAACATTTCAAAATATCTATAATGAACTGTACTGCTATTTCCATCCTGTAGGTAATCTCAACATTTATGTCCTTGTACCTCTTCCTTTAAAGTATATTCAAAACAACAAATGGTGCTCCCCACCAATGACAAAATATATATTTATGAAATGTGTTAAAATTGCTACATTGCTCATTATTTGCAAACTGAAATCCCCTTCTGTCTGATACATTTCAAGACTTTCATATTAAATATAGAATATATGCATATTTTACACTGAAAAACAATATTTCAGGAGCACCAGTGAATAATACTATTCAACTTTGTTAAGTATCAGTTTTCTTTAGCTATAGCTAAAGCATATAAAAAATACTTACCCATTAAGCTCACTTTAAAAAAAATACAGAACTATGTATTATTCTATGTTAAATTAAGAAGCAGTTATGGTTTTCCAAGATATCAGCACTGTATTCCAACATAATATTCACACAAAGTATGGCATTTGCATTATGTGGAACATTGACAAAAAGATACTGTTGCAGTTCATCAATTTGTCATTCTGATGTACTTACAGTGCAATGCTCCTTGAAGGAACACAATCAAGGATGATACACAGCACAGTCCTCCTCACCCCTACAGAGCTAGTTCTATACTGGCTGGATCAAACCTGCACTTCAACAGACAATGGCAAGACAGACTGTATTTGCATGTAGTCTAATATATTAATATGCAAAAAGCCAACAAATATGCAAAGAGTAAAACAATGGATTTCAACAAAATATCAGAACTTCAGCATGAGTGTTAAAGAGTAATAAAATGACTTCAAGTACATAAAAAAATTAAGTTGATTCAATGATTGGACTTGTGCATTTACAAAACAAAGCTTATCTATACTGCTTAAAGGAAAAAAAAAAAAAAGCTTGAACGTTTCCATACCCCATTTATGTTTCAATGGCAGATGCAATGTAGCTATACTTTTTGCACACTATTCACTTTTCTATCCTAAATTTAGAAAGAAACACACTATTACATACATTGAAAGAGTTGCTTTACATGGAAAAAAAACTGTTCTTATTAGACTACTCATATTCACTATGTGAAAACTGTTTAAAATTAGTTATGCCGAAACAGTCTTGGAAATCAAGTATTATCAAATTAAGAACAGAAAGGTTAACTGTTATAGCAGCAGTACAGGTCTGAAACAGTGGTCATGTATAAAAAGGAAATTTCACTGTTAATGCAATGGAAGTATGCCAGAAGATCATTGTACACACATGCAGTTTTTAATCAAACAGAAGGAAAAAAAATGAAGATACCAGGATTACTTGTGCTGAAAGAGCCAAATACAATAAATGGAAAAGATCCTCCAATCTACCACTATACTGCAAGGGGGGAAAAACATGCCAGTGTTTAAAAACTCAATATTTCATGGGGAAAGCTTATATATTTGTGTATATGTATCTTAATTTATCATTGCTAAGAAATTATGAATCTTTTAAATACCCACATATCCAACTTACCGACACAGGAGGTTTCATATCATTTATTGTAAAGCACAAAACAGGCATTTTAAAAGTGAAAGTATACATTGAAAAAGTACATTTATATCACAAAGCATCAACCACATAATTGCAAATACATTTGCTGGAATGTGTACATCTACACTAAATACTAAAAACAAACCAATTTTCATTTCTACACAGAAATATTAACCTCCTATCAGTAGTGATAGATATTTTGTACATTTGCAAAAAAAAAAAAAACAAAAAACAAAAAAAAAACACTATTTTAAACCAAAAACAAAATTAAGATCTTCATCAAGTCGTCTGCATCCATATATTTAACAAAGGTTTTTTTCCCCCACACAATGAAGCAAATACTGTATTGTCCACTTCTTATTATTGGCCCTGTGCAGAAGAGATACATAAGAAATACACAAAAAGTTAAAGAAAATCCTTGAAATGGAGCTAATTCAGGAGTGAATCCTTTAAGAAAGAAAAACTGGTTAATATAAATGGTGGTAGCTTCTTGCATGATTTGCAAATCCCTGGGGGAAGAAAATTATTTTTAAAATCAAAGGCATTGCAGAAATATTCAGCACTCAGATGCCGGAAAACATTATAAAAAACAAACAAAAAAACCCAAACAATACACTTTAGTACTTCATTTAAATAGTTATACTTTGCCAGATAAAAATTTAAAAGGCAAACACTCCCAAACAGACAAACAGTAAACATGCAGAAAACAGACTGGAGTAGAAATCAACAAATTAGCAATTACATTATACCTGAGGTGCTGGAGGATGCTGCGGCATTCCCTGGGGACTTGTCTGGGCATAATAGGCTGCTTGTTGTCTATAATACTCAGCCCAGGCTGCACTATAATCTGGCTGACCACCTGGAGGAGCCCCAGTCGGAGCAGGAACTGCTTGACCTTTGGGAAAGAAAAAAAAAAAAAAGAATTTTGTTGCTGTAAGCACAATTAAAGTCCAACATCTCATTTCCAATAAAAACAATACCTTGCTTCTTGTAAAATTTCTCCCAAGCCTTTGAATAATCTTGTGTCTGCCCTTGTTGACCTAAAAAAACCCCCCTAAATTTTAATATTAAATTACAATCATAAGACAAAAGCACAGAGGGTCAGAATTACTCCTGTTTTATTTAAAATATTCATTAGCAGTGTCAGGAAACTACTCTGCAATTAAAAAAATGCTCTTTATTTTCTTTTTGCCTTATAATTAATCATAATGTTTAGTTCTAAAGCGTCATTATTAGTAAAAAAACAAAATCAACCCGAAATCCACACTGCTTTAGCTAAGGAAGGTAAAGATTTAGGCATAATCTTGATTGGATTCCAGAATAAAAAACAAAAAAAACCCACTTAATTGCAATGATTTAAAGATTTTATTATTTTAAGACCTAGCCAAGACTTTTTCCTGATTAGTAACCTATAAAGTGTATGTACATATACACACACACACATAGATTAGTAATAAGATGTTAGAAGTATCAATAATTTATTCCAATTACAACACAATGGTATTAAAAGTAACCTGACAAGGAATAAAGAACAAGATCAATGAAACACATAAAACTCAGCTTTCATGATCAGGTCTTTTTCCAGATGAGGTGACTTCACTGAATTAAGAGACTAAAGAAATATAACAATGAAATGCAATGCAAGAATCTTTGAATGTACTCTGAATTTAACAAAACACACAGACGACGAAAGACATATTCCTGACAACTATGGAAATTTGAATATAGTCTATATGTTTGTGATAATATTGAGGGTATTTATTTTCAGACAGGGTCTCACTATGCCACCCACGCTGGAGTGCAGCAGTGCATTCATGGCTCACTGCAGCCTCGACCTCCCAGGGCTCAGGTGATCCTCCCACCTCCGCCTCTACAGTAGCTGGGACTACAAGCCCACCACGTCTAGCTGACATTTTTCTCTTTTTTTGCAGAGATGGGGTTTTGCTAAAGTGATCCACCTGCCTTGGCCTCCCAAAAGTCCTGGGATTACAGGCGTGAATCACTGTGCCCAGACATTGAGCTTCTTTAGAGCCAACTGTCTTGTCTGCAACTTACATTGAAATGGTTCATACAAAAAAAGTACATATAAAGCACATACAGCAAACTTTTAAAAAATGATGAATGAAGCTGAGTGGTACCTAATTTCCCCAATTTCTGAAGGTATATAATTTTCTTTCTTTTTTTTTTTTTTTTTGAGACGGAGTCTCGCTCTGTCGCCCAGGCTGGAGTGCAGTGGCCGGATCTCAGCTCACTGCAAGCTCCGCCTCCCGGGTTTACGCCATTCTACTGCCTCAGCCTCCTGAGTGGCTGGGACTACAGGCGCCCGCCACCTCGCCCGGCTAGTTTTTTGTATTTTTTAGTAGAGACGGAGTTTCACCATGTTAGCCAGGATGGTCTCGATCTCCTGACCTCGTGATCCGCCCGTCTCGGCCTCCCAAAGTGCTGGGATTACAGGCTTGAGCCACTGCGCCCGGCCTGAAGGTACATAATTTTCTAAATAAAAAATTGAGAAGAGAGATGTTTTCCTATTCAGTTTCTTTACTTAAGCACTATTTTATTTCATTTGTAACTCACTTGGCTTTGTGAAATAATTACCACAGACAAAAGTACTGGAACATGGACATATAGGAAGCTGTTTCTACGTTTGTATGATGTTGCCAACAAGGCCAATTTCCTAGTTTCAGAAACCTGTCCATCACCATTGTAAAATAGGTGACAGAATCAAAGCAACTGAGTGAAAGAATTTAAGATTTATGATTCTTTTAAAATGCATGAAACAAACCCTCTTTTCTTGGGTAACAGAGAACTCTCATATACTATTAAAAATTCTCGTATTTTCCTGTCTTCTATAAGGAACTGTTAATCAAAGAGGAACATTTGCCTCTTACAAGACACAATTCAAGCAAATCTGAAATAGGTTTCAATATTTAAAAAACTGCCAAATACTCTGGTGTAACAACAGCAATAAAACCACACGTTTTCTCTTACAAGCTGCACACCTGAAACCAAACCTGATCAAGGTAGCAATCAATATTCTCCAGGTTTTAAACCCACTGTAAGAGTTACTCATTTTAGATGTAAGATGGTAGAAACAGGCATATTCATCAAGAAAATTCCATCCATGTTCCGTTAAAAAACTACAACCTCTGCAAACTCCTATATCCCTGTGGAAAGCTAATAGTAAACACTTTAGACTTTAAAGAACTCTTTCCCTGCCCTTTCAGACATGTACTGCCTTACCTTGCTCCCCTTATTATTCTCTTTAGTTACTGGATTTTTTTTTGTTTTGAGACAGGGTCTTGCTCTGTCACCTAGGCTGGAACACAGTGGTAGTGGTGTGATCATGGCTTAGTTACTGTTTGATGCAAGACAGTTGAGTTTACACTTCAGTAGAACATTATCTAATATTTATTATAGTTTTATAATTATAATCTATAAAGTTTAGCCTTAAATTTCTTTCATCCAAAAGATAAAAGACTTGCTCTAGAGTTAGCCTGTAAGATTTTATTACAGCCTAAGAGTCAGCCTTGCTTGAATAGATTTTCACATTCAGTTGTCTTCCTATATACCTGTACCTTTCCTACAAGTCTCACTTTACCCTCCTTTAGGCTTAAGGTACCAGATTCTTAAGGGTTCAGAGTCTACTGTATCAGTCCTTATCATAAGGGCCTTCCTTAAGTCAAACTTTTCTCAAATGTCTTCACTTCTCCAAACAGGAATTACTCCTTTCTACTTTGAAACCCTGCTTGTTCTCTTAAGGGTCTCTTACAAAAAATCCCTCTATTCTAGCTTTAAAAATACCCATCTTTAGATTGCTGCGATTCCTTGTAACTCTGAAATCTTATCAAGATTTTCTCTACTTGGGAGGCTGAGGCAGAAGAATTGCTTGAACCTGGGAGGTGGATGCTGCAGTGAGCCGAGATTGTGCCACTGCACTCCAACCTGGGCGACAGGGAGAGGTTCCATCTCAAAAAAAGAAAAAAAATTATCTTAGTTTGGTGTTATCCTGGGGAATTTAGAATTGTTTTAAAATATAAACCTAATTTTGGAAAACTTAACCTACATCTGTTTTCAACTAATCTATTTTGCTCATAAAATTGACAGGTGAGGCTGGGTGTGGTAGCTCATGCATGTAATCCCAACACTTTGGCAGGCTGACGCAGGTGGATCACCCGAGGTCAGGAGTTTGAGACCAGCCTGGCCAACACGATGAAACCCTGTATCTATTAAAAACACAAAAAAATTAGCCAGACGTGGTAGCGTGCGCCTGTAATCCCAGCTACTTGGGAGGCTGAGGCAGGAGAATTGCTTGAACCTGGGAGGCGGAGGCTGCAGTGAGCTGAGATCATGCCGCTGCACTCCAGCCTAGGCCAGAGAGTGAGACTCCCTCTCACATAAATAAATAAATAAATAAATAAATAAATAAATAAATAAATAAAACTAACAGGTGATTATTGTGGTACTACAGAAAAACAATAGAAAAAGTGGGATAAGGAGGTTCCTTAGTCATACAGCATTATTATTTAATATTTAATTATATTATTTAATTATTTCTATGCCATGTTTTCCTACAGAGGATTTAAGACAATATAGCATAGTATCTCCAACTGGCAGGGAAATGGTAAAAAAAAAAAAAGAAAAAAAATTAAAGACAGTAAAGATAATTTATTCCCTTAACAATGAAAATTAGAATTTCTTCCCTTAACAATAAAAATCAGAACTCAACCCACCCACTCATTTTGAGTAAAACATAAATAAGTAAAACATAAAAGACTAAACAGTAAGTGTATTAACGGCCGTATTACAAATAATCAGTAAAGTAAAATAAAGCACAGAAGTCACTCATTCCTCAGTAATTGGCTAAATCCATTAACAAGCCTTTATTTTTACCTACTTAATAACTTAATAACTGGGCACCATATCTAGGGAACATTACCCATTGACAAAATAGAAGTTGAAGTTAAAGATTTTTGACCCAAACATGTGATCAGGTCTCACTGTGACGCCAAGGCTGGCCTCAATCCCCTGTGTTCAAGGGATCCTTCTACCTTAGCCTCCCTAGCAGCTGGGACTACAAGTGTGTGCTACTGCACGTGGCTCATGCTCAAGTCTTTTAAAATGGTGATGCTATTTCACTGAAGTTGATTACAGGTCCCGACCACAATGTTGTCAGGACATGATTATTAATAGCATCCCTATTCATTCTAAAAAGGATCCCAGTTCAGAAAATATATTACGTAACCAACCTTAATCAGAGTATGCTGTTTTTAAGTTAAAAGTTTCTTTTTGCAGAATTTTAGCTACTATAGATCTGCCTAAGCTACGTCACAAAAACATATATTAATCTGTTATAGTCTCAGAAATAGATGGAACATGACTCTCCTAGGAAGCCACTCTAAGAGGAAAAACAATTTTTTTCTTTCTTTAAAAAGAAACCAGTTGTGCAGAACATCTTTATCATCGAGTATATGTAATTTTACACCTAGAAGATTAAAATCATCACCCTTCTGGAAATTTTTCTTTCTGCGGAGAATGAGAAACATTCTTTGGCAAAGAAAACATTGAAATTTACACTGAGAATCCCAAGTAGATCGGTCTCTTATGACAAAACCACCACCTATAGATTCTTTTTCTGCTAGTGAAGGATAACCAAGCTTACCAATTTAGCTTTCATTTGTGACATCTAGCTGTGGTATGTAACAATTTTTAAAGAGCAAAAGCAGCTGAAACACAGTGATTTGTCCAGAAGTATAGTATCAGGTTCCAAATGGTCCCTAAAGAGACAAATCTGGGAGACAAGCTTGGGACTCAGACCCTCTTGGAAGCCAGATTCTGGTTCCATCACTTAGTTACTTTCCATCACTGCAGATTACTTCTTACCTGCTTATCCTGCGGCAAAAATAATGGTATCACACACAATCCATTTTCACCTGACACATTAAAATTTAACCTTATGTCATTCAGACTAATATATATAACTGTCATTGGCTAATACTGTATGTGCCAGTGAGGAAATTTCTAGTTTCAATTAATAACTGGTTGACAAATGCAATTAGAAAGAAAAATATTTCCTTGCTATATAACCACAAATTTAAAAACTATAATTTGCAACTGTCTTGGTATGTTTATGAGTCCAGTGATTTTATTCAATTATTCTCTTCCTGAAGAGAATAATTTGTGTTTTAATTTAATTAAGTACGTATTTTCCAGAAATGTATAAAACATACCCATTTTCTTGTAGTACTCTTCCCAAGCCTTGGTATAATCGACCTGTCCAGCTGGGGCTGGATTCTGCTGATCTCCTTGATCAAGCAAAACAAAACAAAACAGAAAAACAGAATTAAAGTTTTTAAAAGGCAGTTTTAGCTGTTTCCTTGGGTGCAGGAGCTGGCAGGGGTCTGCAATGTGACAGTGAGAGTAGGAGGGAGGTACTACGTAGTGGTGGCATCCCTACTGGTGCCAAAGATAGAAGGTACTGGGGGTACAGAGGTGGTGGACAGAAAAGAAAACCAACCTGTTTGGAAGACTGATTATGTCGAACATATAATTAAATGTATGTCAAAGAAGAAGATACACTGAGGATACCAGGTTTCTCACCATTTGTAAACAAGTACAAAAAAGGAAAAGGCTTGAAAACCCCAAAATGCTGAAATGGATGTGGTAATATGAACATAGTTCTAAAAAATATATACATATATCAATGTTTATGTGTTTTTTGGCATGTGTATGTAGGTATGCATTTATGTAAATATATTTCCTAGTTCTATCTGCTGAAAGAAGTTAGCAGCAATTACACCTCAGTAGCAACAAACATACTCAAGTCTCGTTTCTAACTACCATACTCTACTAAAAGGAATCAGAGCTCTTTGAAGAAATAGCTGACTTAAGGGTTGGAGCCCAGAAAGCACAAAATAACAATCTTACTGTGCCAGACAGTATGGAAGTGCTTAAAAGAATGACAGATATTTCAAAAGGATATAGGCACCACCCTGAATATACTCCCTGACTGGCCAAATCTAGGATAATCTGATTATCAAAATTATAAAAATATTTTTAAAATATAACCCATTGCAAAAATCAGAAATCTATAATGATATAAAGAGCTTAATATATCAATGTTGACTTACTGATTTGGAGGGCTGTATGATGGTTATATATTTTTGAAGAAGTACCCAACAGGACATTGTGTCTATAGTTTAGTCTTAAATGATTTTTTTTTTTTTTTTTGAGGCAGAGTCTCGCTCTGTCGCCCAGGCTGGAGTGCAGTGGCCGGATCTCAGCTCACTGCAAGCTCCGCCTCCCAGGTTT
>NW_012116921.1:1971673-1981671 GCF_000951035.1 Colobus angolensis palliatus
GGATGGTCTCGATCTCCTGACCTCGTGATCCGCCCGTCTCGGCCTCCCAAAGTGCTGGGATTACAGGCTTGAGCCACCGCGCCCGGCCCAATGATTTTTTTCAGAACTAATTATACTGGATATAATTAGTTTCCTTCAGAACTAATTATAATGGATATTTAAAATAAATACACACCCATACACTTGTATGATATAGATGGTAACAAGAGTAAACAAGGGATAAAACATTAACAGCTGGGCTATATGGGTGGCTCCTGGTATTCTTATAACTTTTATGAAAGTTTGAAACTATTTCAAGGTAACAATTTAAAAAAGGAAAAGTCCCCTTAAATTATAATTAAATAATGTTAGAAATTTTAGGTATTATACAGTGATGTAGTTCATACATAATTCCAAGCACAAGTTTTGGCTTTCACATTTAAGTTCTTTAGTTACCTTGTCCATTCGTTTGAGTTGTAGTTGGTGCACCTGCAGGGGCTGCTGGTGGTGGCTGTGCTTGCTGTTGATAATAGTGAGCATAATAAGCAGCCCAAGCTGCTGAATTTGGATCCGTTCCTGCCTTAGCTAGAATAAATGAAAGTTCAAGGTTTGCATGTGAAGTCTGTAATTCTCTCTCTCTCTCTCTCTCACTCACTCTCACACACACAAACACACACACACACACACCCCCCCCAGCCCTCTGGCAAATATACAGCTCCCAAAATTAACTAGAACATTAAAAAAAGTACATGAAAACTTTTATATTTTCTATTATTTTTGTTGTTACCATCAGCTTTTATTAAAGAAAACCAAGGCTCAGAGACCAAGTGACTTTCCCAGGTTAAAAACTACTGAGTTGCATAACTGGGATATGAATAAACGTCTTTTGGCTCCAAATCCAATGCTCTGTCTCAAACCATCCTGTGCCCTTGTTTTTTTCTAAATTGGTTTCGCCTCAAGCACAAACAGCTCTATCTGGAAGATGACTTAAGAAAAACATTTCTAGGGGCTAACCTGCATAAGAAAGAAACAATTATTTTAGAACAATGAACTTTGTCCTTATTTTCATAAAAGATTAGCCACATTTCATCCTATTTCACATTGAATGTTATAAACTTGATGTCATCCTACTTGAAATTCTTCATTCTCTAGAATCTTCAGGATGGTCAAAGCTTAAGTACAGCCTATCATTCAACATCTTTAACAGTCTGAATCCCCTGGCTTATCCTTTCCATTTCAGCCTCATCTCTCCCTTCGTTTGTATCTTTTCAAAACCCAAGCTCCAGCCACAACACAGGGCTTGTACTTTTCAGAAATCACTATGCCCATGTCTTGGCTTTTAGCTATGTTATGTTTCCTCTACACTTGACTGACCCTCACTCATCTCCCACATCAACTGAAGTGCAAACAGTTTGAGACCTCTCAATCTTCTAGAAACCAGAAAAAAACTTGACTCTGTCCTTTATACTAGGAATATCATACAATTAAAACTTTTAAATTTTCTATCATGCTTTCATTCTGAACAGTAGCAATTCTCAGCTGCTTAACAAAGGTTAGTCAAGTTTGAGAAAAAGGAACGAGAATTTCTAGAAAAAGAAAACTACAAGGTAATATAATTGTAAGGTGTTATTAGGACACCCTCCAAGCTTTTCTCAATTGCCCAATGTACTGCTTTTGTATGTTGGATGTTTACATATCTCAGTAGTGTCATTACCTGTATTTATTATTTTTTTTGAGATGAAGTGTCTCACTCTGTTGCCCAGGCTGGAATGCAGTGGAGCGATTCTCAAGCAATTCTCCTGTCTCAGCCTCCCAAGTAGCTGGCATTACAGGCACCCGCCACCACACCCAGCTAATTTTTGTATTTTTAGTAGAGACAGGTTTTTGCCATGTTGGTCAGGCTGGTCTCCAACTCCTGACCTCAAGTGAACTGCCCGCCTCAGCCTCCCAAAGTACTAGGATTGCAGGTGTTAGCCATGGCGCCCGGCCATTATCTGTATATTAATCAAGAAATCTAGGTATTTCACTTTACACTATGCCTGGATAGAGAATTTGAGATAAAACAGACTTGTTATTTCTACACCCAAACGTGTAAACCATACTGAAGTACCAGTCTCACAGTTATAAATAACTAGTATGTACTAAGAATTTACTAAATATTCACTCAACCCAAGATTCATTCATTGATCAATTTATAGATAAGAAAACAGGCTTAGAGGAGTTCAAAAACTTGCCTGACATCTCACCATTAGTAAACTGTAGGACTAGGACTGATCTAGGTCTATTTGACTCTGAAGTCTAAATTCTTGACCACTACATAAATCCATTAACAGACCACTCTTTTTTTAAAGAAACATTTTAGTTCATATATTAAAACGTTACGTTATTCTACGTCTAATATAAGCAGTATCCACCCCAGAGACCCAGTAACCCTTTGATAAATCTGAGTGGGGCCAACCAGCTGGTTTTAGTTAAATGGGTTACTTCTTGCCCAAAGGCCATGCTGCAACCACATTCACTGACCAGCTTTTATAGTAGTGACTTCATTACTACTCCAAGTGGGAAACTCAACATGTCATACAAAGACCACTCCCACTTCTTATTCCCATCATTTTTTCTCAATCATGCTAACCACCCAGCAGTGCTCAAAAACACAATCCTGGCAGATCCAAGTTATCCAGTATGAATCTGCCTCTTAATCTAATCAAACTCTTCAATCTCATTACTTAATTATACCATCCCAATTAGCCAAGAGGGAAAGCAAAGCCCTTTCATTCTCCAAAAATTAGTGTTTACAGTATTATATTCTGTACCCTGTGAGCCCTTCTATCAGTGTTGGTATGCTGGGAGTGCATTCTTTTGCTATAAAACACAACCCCAACTTTGCATACCTATATCCTAGCACAACTCAAGTCATTCCTTGAATTAATGGAAGTTGTGATTATTTGGTAACTATCATGCTGTGTCATCATATTCCAAACAGCACACTTCCTATGAAGTCAACCAAGCAATTTCATTTACATAAATTACTTCAAGTTTTTTTGGGATAAATATATTATGTGTAGAAAGTAATCCATAATTGAGTATATTTTCCTTGAAACTACTCTCTGGTGAAAGAGGCCTAAAAGGTAGGTAGCAGGTGAAAAAAAAGGATCATAAATAAATGTTAATTGGTTTCAAAGAATGACTCTTTGACCAAGATGGAAAGCAAACTACAGGGTATGGAAAGACGCCAGAATAGAACAGGATATTATATATATAGAAAATCCAGATCTGAATATAGAAAATAATTAAATGTATTTGGGTTTTAGCATGCAGTTATTAAATACAGGCCTGATTTTTACTCACATGAAGTTGTCATTATGAGGAGTACTAGAACCAATATCTTATTTGACAATTTGGGAGTTTAATGCCCAAATACTTAACACTCTGTAAGACTGTTTTATATATACATATATATATACTTTTAAGAGATGGGGTCCCATTCTGTTGCCCAGAGAAGTGCAGTGGTGCGCCCACAGCTCAATACAATCTAGAACTTCTAGCCTCAAGCAATCCCCCTGCCTCAGCCTTCTGAGGAGCTAGAAATACAGACACATACCACGCTGGCTGGCTAATTTAAAACAAATTTTTTTAGAGATGGGTCTTGCCATGTTGCCCAGGCTGGTCTCAACCCTCAGCCTCAGATTTCTGAACAGGTGGGATTACAGACGTGAGCCTCAGTGCCCGGCCCCATCACATAATTTTCTAAGTGAGTAAAAACCATTTTTTCATAGATAATGTCACAGTTAACACACTACATATTTGATAGCACTGGTATCCAAAACCTATGATATTGTGCTCTTTCCTGCAGCTTTTAGCTTTCATCATTCTGCTATATCGACTCATAAGAAAGCCAAATGCAAGCTGAAAGGAATTCCATAAAAGCAGAGATCATATTCATGTCAGTCCTATATACACTGGGGTTGAGGCAGTGCCTAACACTGTTGAAAGAGTAAAGTGAGTGAAGGTGAGGCATACAAATGTAGAATCAACACCAGAAAATTTAATAATGTAACATGAGTGAAAAACAATACAGCTAACACACAAATGATAAGCATCTTTTTACCTGGATCAGGAGGAGCCTGCTGCTGCCAGTGTGGATATGCATTTCCCCATCCCTGGGGAGCATATGGGGCGGGAGGACCACTGAGAAGAAAATTCAGTATAAAAATATAGTCCAAAAACTAGAATCTTTGGGGGAAAGCCCAGAACTAAACCCAATACTTACTGAGGAGCCGGGCCTGGTGGTCCAGGATTATAAGGTGCAGGGTTGTATGGTCCCATTGGAGTTCCAGGCCCTGGAGGCCCAGGAGGTCCATGGGGGCCTGGGACGCCATGGGGCCCATGGGGTACAGGTGGCCCTAAAGGATTTACTGGGCCCTACAAAAAAAAAAGGAAGACATAGAAAAATCAGAAAAAACACAGTAATGGTTAAACAACTCTATGGACAAATAATCTTCCATTTCTACCCTCTTATAGTCACAAACAACAAATTTTAGGTTTTCTTTCCTTTCCTCATTCATTTTGCAAAAACTATTTTATCTGCCATAATAATGAGACATGTGAAATTTACTAAAATCAATAGCGGTAGCAATTAAATGCAATTTAAATTAAATTAAAATTAGCAATTAAATTTCCTTTAGCTTGTTTGAGACAGCAGTAGATCCCTTTCCTTTTATAATTCTTTTACTATCTTTTTTCATCTTAATCACAGAAATCAGGTCCTTATCTTCAGCTCTTCTCTCTACATCTACTTGCCTAACATAAGACAATCATCTTGACAATATATTCCCAAACTGTTTGGGTCCTGTATCATCAATTGTCTTCTGAACACTTCATTGATAATGTTAACAGCTAGTTGGTTCACTATCAAACTAAAATCCACCTCACAACCTATTTCTGTCACTGAAACCCCATTCAGATCAATAATTTATATCCTTTTTGGCCTTTCATGTATCATAATTCTAAACAGCACAAACATTCCCTTTTTAATTCCTTCAATAAATCAGGATATTTTATATCCTTATCATGCATGCATACCACATCATAATTAATAATGCCTAACATAATTAATAATGATTTCTGTTTTGTTAAGCCAACAAAGACATTACACTTAACTGTCCTAAAATGCTCCGAGTAGTTAACACAACCAGGCGACATGCTGGACAAAATGCTAACACTACATTTTGTTGTAAATTTCTCACTGCAAAATAGGGAAACAAGTTATTAACTTGTCTCTTTAAGTCTCCAATTGTTGTCATCTCTCACTTATTATCCATGATGTATTCTATCCAAATAGTAAAAATAATACTGAAAAAGTAGCAACATTTTTTAGGGCTATGTGCCAGGCATTCTTTTAAGTGACACATGCGAACGTTCATTTAATCCCTACAACTCTATGAAATAGATACAATTATCCTCATTTTATAGGAGGAAACCAAGGCACAGAAAAGCCTGAGTAACTTCTCCAAGGTCACAGAACCAGTAAATGATTCACAGAATTTTGAACTCAGGCAACCTGACTCCAGAGCCCATGCTCTTAATCACCACACCAAAGTGCTTCTCTAAAACAATCTATCTTGTTTTACCATGAATCCAACAGAAATCCTGATCCATGCATGTGAGGCTAATACTGTAAAATCAAAAACCAAGATGTGCTATTCATTTTTTTTGCCATGGCATCAACCTCCTATCATTATTCCACAAACATGTTCATTTTTTGAACAATTAAACTATCCATACAACAGAACTTACAATGTTTGTGTACATTTTGTAAGATGTTCCTTAAGCATCTTTTGTACATCTATTTTTGTCTTCCCAAGTACACAGAAACAGCGTCAACCTTGTTTTGCACGCACCCCATCCATAGCATGGCAAACGCCAAAACTAATTTTTCCTAGGAAATTCTGATTAATAATTTAAGATGCTCCCTGCACACTTTGTGTTAAAAACTCCAGTAAGACACCATTTGCCTCATTTACAAAAAAGCAGTCAAAGCTTTCATACTTTTTGTTCTAACAGAAAACTTTTCTGGAGAAAAAAACCCAAACATCTGTGTAAAATCAGATGCTGGGCCCTATCCCAGACATTTTGAGTCAGGTCTGTCTCTGTATATTATGTGTAGGAGTTGGAAGCACCCAAATAGTCTACATTTTAAAACCCCCAGATGATGTGTGAGCCAGTCCGAAAGCTAGAATTTATGAATTTCTACTGCAGAGTGGAAGATGTATCTGATTTATCTTGTTTGCCTTGCTGGGGTTCAGTATAGTAAAATCTTAATAAATAATGAATTCCCATTAACTATGTCCTTCAAGTTGTTCCACAATCCTACAATAACACTAATATGATGCCTGCACCCTCCTATCTATCCACAGTCAAATGTAAGGTTGTTCTCAAAACCTGTAACTGTACATTAGGTTATTTTCATTGCTGGAAAATCTTCACATTGTATCTATTATACGTATCATGAAATCTATAAATACAGACTAGTAATTATACATTTTCCTTTGATGTATTCGAATAACATCTTAATTTAACTACAATCTAAGAGTCTACACTATAAATTAAAAGTTTAAAGTATACTCACACCAATCTTTTCTTCTATGAGTTGCCGAGCATAGTCTATCTGTTGTGGAGTGCCACGAATTGTAAATAACTTCATATTAGGATCTGCATTTGGTGGAGGATTTCTCTGAAGTTCTATTCTTGCACCAGACTGTTGGCTTATGCTTTTTATGGTTTCCCCTCCTAAAATCAAAAGACAGTAATTTCTCTAAATGTTTCAAGGGTATACTAGGAGCTATTTAGAAGAAAATGGTTACAATTAAATGGGCCATTAAAAACATGGTTTGGTCAGTATTCTACTTGACAGTCTTGTATTAAGATTTTTCATTTAATATTCTACACTTTAAATCAAATTTTAGGAAGCATTTCATGCTTCTCTTAAAATACATTTACATTTACTTAGTAAGTTTAAACTTAACCTTAATGTGATTATAATAAAATATCTGAATAAACTGCTTTTAAAAGCAGTGTAAACATAAACTAATACACTTACAAACATTCAAATTTTTAAAATATGAGTCGGGAAAAACCAAAATGCGCAAACAAAAACACTCAAACAACTTTTTGGGTCAAAAGACCTTTCTTATGCTAATAATTATCTTAGTTCACCTTCTCTAGAAGCTAGTAAGATTAAAATCCTGCTTTTTATAAATATGCATTAGATCCTTCATTTATGTTTTACTTGTTACATATTAACAAAAGAATGCTTTTCTACTAAAGTACAGCCAGAGAAAAAACATTGTCACTTGTTTACAACAGCAACAGAAATAGTGTCCAGAAAAATGAATAATGTGTTAAACATTAAGAGTTTAAAATACATTGCCTTTTCCTATTATTAATCCAGTTTTTCCAGTTGGCACAATAAAATTAAATTCCTGTAGTCCACCAGGTGGTCCCATGTTCCAGTTGCCTTGACCTCTACCTCTTCCTCGACCACCAGGTCCAGGTCCACCAGGATTACCCGCCTATAGAGAGGAATAGATAAGGAAAAAAGTCAGCACAGAAATACTTTTTTTCATGATAAAATTATTACATCTATTTTTCCCAGCTCTCAAATACCTGAACCATAAATGTAGAGATGAACTGGCCCAAATAATCGTAAGTAATAACATTCTTTTAAATTCAAGAGTAAACAAGGTAGCACTTAAGGTAGTAGTTCTTTCTGCTCCAAGATCTTTACCTTAAAGCAATTTAAACTTTCTCCATTAATAAAGCATCATCAAGCAGACTCTGATATAGAGGAAACTTCAGATTTCATGAAGGAAAATACTTTTCCATAAAAACAAAAAATGAAAATGTTAACTTTCTATCAAACCTGAACACTTCGAAGAAGGTCTGTAATAATTTCTGCAGCATGTTGACATCGGTCTGGAGGTCCTGTTATTTGTGCTATCCTCTCAGGTGTTGTCCCATCATCTTCAAAACAAAGAAACAAAATTAATTAAACAATAAATGGGCATGGCACCCAAGATGGCCGAATAGGAACAGCTCCAGCCTCCAGCTCCCAGCATGAGCGACACAGAAGGAGGGTGATTTCTGCATTTTCAACTGAGGTACCGGGTTCATCCCACTGGGGCATGTCGGACAGTTGATGCTGGTCTGCGGGTGCAGCCAGACCAGTGAGACCTGAAGCAGGGCGGGGCATCGCCTCATCTGGGAAGCGAAAGCGGGAAGGGAATTCCTTTTCCTACCCAAGGGAAATTGAGACACACAACACCTGGAAAATTGGGTAACTCTCACCCTAATACTGCGCTTTACCAAGGGTCTTAGCAAACGGTACACCAGGAGATTATATCCCACACCTGACCCAGAGGGTTGCATGCCCACGGAGCCTCCCTCATTGCTAGCACAGCAGTTGGAGATCTAACTGTAAGGCTGCAGCGAGGCTGGGGGAGGGGCGCCCACCATTGCTGAGGCTTAAGTAGACAAACAGAGCCGCAAGGAAGCTCGAAGTGGGTGAAGCCCACTGCAGCTCAAGGAGGCCTGTCTGCCTCTGTAGACTCCACCTCTGGGGACAGGGCATAGCTAAACAAAAAGCAGCAGAAACCTCTGCACATGTAAAAGTCCCTGTCTGACAGCTTTGAAGAGAGCAGTGGTTCTTCCAGCACGGAGGCTGAGATCTGAGAATGGACAGACTGCCTGCTCAAGTGGGTCCCTGACCCCTGAGTAGCCTAACTGGGAGACATCCCCCACTAGATGCAGACTGACACATCACACATCACACGGCTGGGTAGACCCTGAGACGAAGCTTCCAGAGAAAGAATCAGACAGCAACACTTGCTGTTCAGCAATAGTCTATCTTCTCCAGCCGCCGCTGCTGATACCCAGGCAAAGAGGGTCTGGAGTGGAAATCAAGCAAACTCCAACAGACCTGCAGCTGAGCGTCCTGACTGTTAGAAAGAAAACTAACAAACAGAAACAACACCCACACCAAAACCCCATCAGTACGTCACCATCATCAAAGACCAAAGGCAGATAAAACCACAAAGATGGGGAAAAAGCAGGGCAGAAAAGCTGGAGATTCAAAAGCGCATCTCCACCTCCAAAGGAACGCAGTTCATTGCCAGCAACGGAACAAAGCTGGACGGAGAATGACTTTGACGAGTTGAGAGAAGAAGGCTTCAGTGGATCAAACTTCCCAGAGCTAAAGGAGGAACTATGTAACCAGCACAAAGAACCTAAAAACCTTGAAAAAAGAATGGATGAACGGATAACTAGAATAATCAATGCAGAGAAGACCTTTAAAGAACTGATAAGAGATGAAAATCATGACACGAGAACTACATGACAAATGCATAAGCTTCAGTAACCGACTCAAATCAACTGGAAGAAAGATTATCAGGGATTGAAGATCAAATGAATGAAATGAAGTGAGAAGAGAAATGTAGAGAAAAAAGAGTAAAAAGAAATGAAGAAAGCCTCCAAGAAATATGGTATTATGTGAAAAGACCAAAACTGCGTCTGATTGGTGTGCCTGAAAGTGATGGGGAAAATGGAACCAACTTGGAAAACACTCAGCAGGATATCATGCAAGAGAACTTCCCCAACCTAGTAAGGCAGGCCAACATTCAAATTCAGGAAATACAGAGAACGCCACAAAGATACTCCTCAAGAAGAGCAACTCCAAGACACATAACTATCAGATTTATCAAAGTTGAAATGAAGGAAAAAATGTTAAGGGCAGCCAGAGGGAAAGGTCGGGTAACCCACAAAGGGAAGCCCATCAGACTAACAGTCAGTGGATCTCCCAGCAGAAACTCTCCAAGCCAGAAGAGAGTGGGGGCCAATATTCAACATTCTTAAAGAAAAGAATTTTCTTTCTTTTTTTTTTTTTTTGTTGACACGGAGTCTCGCTCTGTCGCCCAGGCTGGAGTGCAGTGGCCAGATCTCAGCTCACTGCAAGCTCCGCCTCC
>NW_012116921.1:1983172-1983392 GCF_000951035.1 Colobus angolensis palliatus
TGACACCCTAACATCACAATTAAAAGAGCTAGAGAAGCAAGAGCAAACCCATGCAAAAGCTGGCAGAAGGCAACAAATAACTAGAATCAGAGCAAAACTGAAGGAGATAGAGACACAAAAAAACCCTCCAAAAAAATCAATGAATCCAGGAGCTGGTTTTTTGAAAAGATCAACGAAATTGACATACTGCTAGCAAGACTAATAAAGAAGAAACGAGAGA
>NW_012116921.1:1983749-1984042 GCF_000951035.1 Colobus angolensis palliatus
CTCAGCCCAAAATCTCCTTAAGCTGATAAGCAACTTCGGCAAAGTCTCAGGATACAAAATTAATGTGCAAAAATCACAAGCATTCTTATACACCAATAACAGACAGACAGCCACATCATGAATGAACTCCCATTCACAACAGCTTCAAAGGGAATAAAATACCTAGGAATCCAACTTACAAGGGATGCAAAGGACCTCTTCAAGGAGAACTACAAACTACTGCTCAGTGAAATAAAAGAGGACATAAACAAATGGAAGAACACACTGTGCTCATGGATAGGAAGAATCAATAT